>NC_135358.1:18211458-18514166 GCF_051622035.1 Arctopsyche grandis
GATTTCGTGACGTTTCGGAGAGCTTTCTCCCACGCGCTTTTTTCAACACGGTACTTTTGTTCCAACATGTGTGAATGTGTGAGGGAGGATATTAGGAGCAATCGTTAAAGCTAATTTATATAGCTTTTTCTAGTCCTCGAATATCACACGTTCAATCCACTTGAAATTGTCACTCATTACACTAGTAGACTGGATGTTTCATGTGTGGGAAAGAAACCCTTGTTATATCATACCACACATATTTCACTTGAGATTTATCCATTAATTGCATTCCTTTTTCTGAGCAATCTGGAAAAAATTTGTAATTTAATATGCTGTCCACTCACATCATGTGATCTGGACCAAGAACCTCATAGATATGTCGAGAGTTCATTAGAAGATTTTTGTATAGAAGTTTCCAAAGCCGTGCTAGGACAGATTCAACATCTCGCTCAGACATTTTGGAAATTTATATTTACTATTTATATAGATTCGTTTGGGAATCAGATATAAAAAGATTGCGGGCAACATTCTTATTTAAATTATTTATACAATCTCTCATTTCATTTTTAAACATAATATGATGAACATAAAATACATACTTTTTTTTTATACAAACGAATTATCATTGTATTTTAAGCTAGATATAGGTATTTTTAAGCTAGAAATTTAAAAATAAATAAGAAATTTAAAGTTAATATTTAATTGTTAGAAGTTCGTAACTATATTTTGTTTCTTAAATAAATACAAAATATGGTAAAACAAATCATTATATATGTACATATGTATGCTATAGTCCAAGTGTACATTTCGTTCATTCATTAATATACTATGTAGTTTGTTCACACACGAAACAATCTGGCCAGTTAGAGTGTACACCAGTTATAGTAGACATAAGTAAAAGTATTTTGAATCGTTTTTCCCATCCTCTATGCATACATGCTTACCCTAGGTTACAATATTATTAATATTAGCGGAAACAGTAATTATAGCAACGTTGTAATGCGGTTTCGATTGGATTTCCCTTTTAAATACTTTGGAGTTTTGACATCTTAAAAAAGTTTCATGCGGCTTCTGGTGAGTCTATTTGAAGGTAGCTTTTGACTGTTAGCACTTAAACTAAAAACAATAGTTCGTGTATGAACAAACTAGCATGTTCGTGAACGAATCGGAGTAAATCTTTGTACTGTTATATACTATATGTACATATATAATATTCATACAATCAATAATGACATTAGTTTAGGAATATCTGTCAAGAACGAAGGTTAGAGGTTTGAAGGTGATTATGGAGATTCCGCTGTAATTTCAACAATTAGCTGTATATGTATGTATAATATACAAACCTGGTGATAAATTAAATAAATTGTTTTCGTTATTTTATCCTGAATGTTCAAATCGTTGAAAGATTAAATTAATTAACCCTAATCCTTTTCCGTGGTGAATAAAGTACTCACAAAGGCTAAGTTGTCCTAGCATTCGTTTATGGCTTTAGCATAAATTGTCTTGCCGCCCACTTGAAAGTGCATTCCCTTAATTAGTCGCCATCCTGAGTGCATTTGCATTGCACTCAATAGTGTCTTCGTCTGTCCGAGTTCCGAATGGATTCGACTTTCCGACACCATCAGCGATATCTGATCCCGCCGGAATTTCTATTATAGTGCAACTTGAAAGCGTTCCACATAAGCCACGGCCAAAGATCAATCAACTCTGAAACAACACATGGCCGGCTCGATTAGACGCCTCAAACTGCATTCGCTTTTATTTGTGCATCGCTCGTGCAGTCGGGTTAAGAGGCCATGCACTCATAACGGGCCCCTGATGCAATGCGACAGCGCTTCTCAACGACATCTAATTGAATGAAGAACACTCGCGTAGGTTGAATTAATTCGTCTTGTCGCGATACAAAAACATCAGTTTTTTAGATTTGTATGTGGGCTTCTTGGAATTAAGCGCACTCATATATCACACCCTTAATTTGGAGTCGCATTTGTAGGACTTTTTTTTGAAGTGTAATGTATGAGAGTAATGACTTTTTCCCTTGTGGTTATTTCAAGCCTTTGTTTTATTATTATTAGCTTTTTTTATTTATGTAAAAGCTCAGCTCAGAGCTATGCACTATATTCACGTACACTGGTGGATGCATCAAACGCTCGCATGCATGTACGCTGTCGGAGAAAAACACAACGTGCCCGCAAGCGGTCCATCGTGGAATATGAAATGGATGTTTTCCTTTTTTTTCCCAGTGTAAACATGTCGAAAATAGACATTTCAAAGCTTCAACTTCCGCTTTTTATGCTTGCGATTGTGAAATCTTATTTCCTCATGGTTTGTTTCACTTGTTACAGATTTTCCCCGTGTCGAAGTTGGTCCTGAGAATCCTTTGAAAGTCGAGGTAGATGGTTCCGTCATTATGGAGTGTAAAGTAGACTCAAAACCTAAAGTTTCCAACGTCAGATGGACCAGGAACAATAGATTCATCTCGCCATCTGTTACCCACACTTTGAACAGGGTTACAATCGAAGATTCCGGAAAGTATACGTGCTCTGCAGACAATGGTTTGGGCAAAATCGGAGAACAAGAATTGTTTTTAGATGTCTTGTTTCCACCAAGCGTAGTCATCGAGTCTAAAACCCGTGAAACTGAAGAAGGCGGCATGGTCAACATTCGTTGCAACGTCACAGCAAACCCAGAACCGATTTCAATAGAATGGACCAAAGAAGGTAAAGCTGATTTCAGGCAAAGTGGGGAATCTTTAAGATTGCCTAGAGTTACAGCTGATTCTGCTGGAACTTACATATGTAAAGCTACCAACATCATCGTGACAGCTGGTGGTAAAAGAATAGAAAAGACAGGTACTTCATCAGTAGCCGTTTTAGTCAGACACAAACCCGGTAAAGCAAGAATCAGTCCAGATAGACCAATTGCTCAAGAAGGTTCTGCTGTTACTCTGTCTTGCGCTGCAAATCCTCCGGGTTGGCCAACTCCCCAATACAAATGGTTCAGGGATGGTGATTCTCAAGGATCACAGCCGATAGTTTTAGCCATGGGTCCTAAATATGCCATACCCAGTGCTCATTTGGGTAGTGAAGGAACTTATCATTGTCAAGCAACGAATGTTTTGGGTCATGGAGAAATGTCCTCGATTAATTTAGAAGTTCATCAACCTCCACGATTCCAATCTAAACTTCAACCGCACATGACTAGACGCTCAGGAGACAGCGATTTTTCAGTTAGTTGCAGCGCACATGGCAAACCAAAACCGAGTATCAAATGGTTGAAAGATGGGTCTGAAATTACTCCGGAACCAAATCTATACGAAGTCAGAACTGAAAATACCGAAGGAAGAAATTCAGTCGTTAATGTACACAGCACTCTAAAATTCAACGGCAAAGCAAGAATTGAAGGAAACCAACTTTTGCCTGAAGATAGAGGTGTATATTCTTGTGTATTCGAAAATGAAGTCAAAAAGACAGAATCCAGCATGCATCTCAGAATTGAACGTAAGTTTCAATGCATTTTATTTTATTTCATTTTATTTACAATAAATTCTAACATTTAAATGACTTTTCAGACGAGCCTATTACCTTGCATCAATACAACAAAGTCGCTTACGATCTACGAGAGACCGCTGAAGTCGTTTGCAAAATGCAAGCTTACCCCAAACCGGAGTTCCAATGGTCCTTCGGAACCAACACTGCTCCACTATTCATGTCATCTGAAGGACATTATGAAATCAACACTACGACAGACAACAACGACATGTACACGAGTATATTGAAGGTTTCAAACATAAAGCACCAAGATTATGGTGATTATTACTGTCGTGTGATTAACACACTCGGATCAGTAAAGGCTCAAATTAAATTACAACCGAAAGGGCCTCCAGAGAAGCCGAGAAATTTGCAAACGATCGAAGCTGGACATAATTTTGTAACTCTTCTGTGGGAACCTGGATTCGATGGTGGTTTACAAAATACTAAATATTTCGTCTCATATAGAAGAGTAGCCATGCCTAATAATGAAGTTGTGACGGGCGATTGCTCGATGATGACATCACGAAATGGCGAATGGATGGAATTCGATTGCTCCAGAAATGTTCCTTGCAATGTGACCGCTCTTGACCAACACCAGACCTATGTATTCAAGGTAAATTTTTTTATAATTTTATTTCTGCTGACAAAAATAAACGACTTTTGAGCTGTCATCATTTCGTATGGGACTTGTAAACCGTATAGATTATTGATTTTTACATTTTTGATATTCCCGTTTATTCATTACATTCCATTTTTTTATTGCAACCGACAGCATCTGACTTATGTTTTCAAGGTAAATCAACGTGCAAGAAATTAATGAATATTTAACGACAAAAAAAAACAAACTGCTTATGTTCATTTTTATTTTTTGAATACCGTTTTTAGTTTCGTTTTATATCACGCATTTTTTATTTATGCACCTGTGAGTATTGTGGATTGTTGACATATGTGATAAGATTATTTATACGTGCAACCGTTTCAGCTCCGTGGATCTTTAACTATACTTTCGTTTCAGGTGAAAGCATTGAACGCGAAAGGAAGCAGTGACTTCTCAAACGAGATCGCCACAACTACAAAAGTAGACAAAATCCCATCGCCGGATCATGTGACGTTCGATCCAAGCACCAGGACATTATCATTAAATGTTGGATCGACTTGCTTGGCACTAGTCGGTGTAGTTGAATCCTTGGTTAACGGGCATACAACCATGGCTACATGGCAAGTAGTTGAAACAATCCCCTTGCACGTGTCTGGAAATGGGCCTACGTACAAAGAGGCTGTCATCGATTTGATGGCACCATCCAACAGGATGGGTAGAAATGGTGGTAGATCTTTAGGCGATGAGATAAACGATAACCCAGGAGTGCCACAAGTTGACGAATTGAATCCTAGAGTACGTGTCAAACTTTGCCTTAGAGTCAATCATGAACACTGTGGAGAATACACTGAGGCAGAGAGTGAGTAAAATAAAATTTTAATGTGTCTATCAGATTTGGAATGGTATTTTATTTGTATTGGTGTTTCAGTTGGACCGTCTTATATCAAGGAAGCATCAGCTTTGGCAACTCCCACGTTGATCGCCATTATCGTGTCTTGCATTGTATTCATTCTATTTATTGGATTGCTTCTCATGTTCTGTCGTTGCAAACGTAACCAGACTAAAAAGCAGAATACCAAAGACTACGAAATGGAATCGATGAGACCGTCAATGGTCGCTGCTCAAAATCAAGCTCCTCCTCCGTACTATCCGGCTACAGGATTGGAGAACAAAGCTCTGGAGCACTCGATGGACTTGGCTCTGTCGATGGAAGATCCTAAAAACGCAGTTTACGCGACTCAAAATGGTTACGGATACCACGTGGCTCCGAACGTACAGGGTCATCCGGGCCAAAACATAAACGGGGGCGAATGTAAGTCTCATTTTAGTATTGAATATTTTCGTCGAGGCAAACGAAGTATCGATTCGAGTGTAAATGTATGATCGATCCTTTTCATTGTTTAAAAATAATTATCAAATTTTAAAATCGTTTCTTCCTATTTTTTCCTATTTCACGAAGACTTTTTTTTTGATATTTTTATCTTGCATTGCTCAAAAAAGGACTAGCTGGTCGGTATACGATGAAAGGTAAATAAGGTTTCTTGTTCTGGTATATCCGCTTTGTAAATCTTGTCTTTTGTGCATGCAATAGAATATTTGCAAGCATGACGATGTCTGTCCGAACCTTCGTCTACGTGTTGCGTTAATTTTGTATTTGCTTGTTGCAGGGGTTAATATGGGTTACATGGAGAATAGTTATAGCAATTCCAACAATGGCGGCAGTGTGAACTCACAAGACTCCCTATGGCAAATGAAGATGGCCGCGGCGGCCAACAACGGCGTCAACAACATGACTGCCCCACATCCCATCATAGATAGGCAAAATTCATACGGATATGATCCCATTGCTCATGGTGGTTATGGCGCAATCGATGACTACGCACCGTACCCACACATGACCCACAATACCCAACCCAACATGGCGGACGAGTACAACATGCGCGGCAGTCAAAACCCATCCAGACAAGAATACTGCACCGATCCTTATGCATCGGTGCATAAGCCCAAGAAAAGAATGGACCAACAAATAGGTAAGTTCAGACCTATAAAACCACTGCTATAAAAAGTCATTTGACTTCTTCTCATTCTTCCAAACTCATATTTGATTATGTTGTCAATTAATCAATTATATTTCGGTTAATTCGATATTCATGCTATTTCTTCTTATGGTGTACTTTTTGCTACACTTAAATTGACATATCAAATCATTATATTGGCCGATTAAGGTATATTTATACTAGCACAGCACATGCCGACAACTACACGTAACCAGCAGTACGAAAAGTATTCTTTGGTACATTTTGTATGGACATATTCGTGTCTAAAGTGGCGTAGACGTAACCCACAATACATATGTATTCATATTATACAGCAGTACATCTAATTAATTAGTATCTTATAATAAATTTGATTGAAATATGGTAAAAATCTAAATTTAAGAAACCATTTAAAGTTATATAACCAAGATATTTTACAGGACACATTAATTTCTTCCATAATGTGTACTCAGCAGTAACTGACACGATCTATTCATATTGTACAGCAGTATACGTCACCGTAACGTATCAAGCAACACCGTTTTTCTTTGGCCAGTGTGGAAATATTCACACACGACATGACGTCATTGTAGTAAGTGCAAGAGTACTAACGAAAATGCGCATGCGCATATGAGTATTTTCGGATACGTCAGATTGTGACAACAGTGAAGATGCTCTTCCACCGAATACGTTGACGCGCACGTATCGTTTTTGCGCATACGAATGCCCATACGTCGCGTTGACGTCTGTTCAAGAGCGTCTTGACTCGATGATACGATGTAAGCAATATTGCGCCGTATCGTCGCGCTCTGTAATGTATATGCAAGCCAATTTTGTCTGAACGTGCCGAGACCGCAAGGTGCTGGATAGTCTGAATAGAAACGGTCGTTTTCGTGAGCTGCTGTGCTGTCCTGTGGCCGTGAACTGCTATATAGTATGAAATTGCCTTTAATGTAGTTAATTGGTTGCGTAATTAAGTACTTCTCAGTCAAGAGCTTGTTAATTCAAAACATGGTTGTAGAAAAAAAATTTCAATGACTGCTAGAGCATATCAGTCGATGGTATAAAAATCTAGATTTTGCTTTGCTTTACAGGAAACGGGCACTAAAATCAATTCCCAATTTATTTTTGTTCCGCTCTAGAAAGCAATCAGGAAACCACTTGTAATATCCTTGCCAAGATAACTTCATTACATTTGTAAATAAATACATATATACAAATATTTTACTTGGTAAAGTCAAATAAGCTCGGAATTAAGGATACTGGGAAGACGAAGTTGATTCTCTAAACAGTACATTATTTGTCTGATTGATTTTTATCCTAATGTTAATCTTTGTCTAAGCATTTTCTTTTATTATGTCATGTTCGATTCAGGGGTCTCAGCCTCTTTCTAATTTCGAACAATTCTTCAAGCATCTTCTTTTATTATGTCATGTCCGATTCAGGGGTCTCAGCCTCTTTCTAATTTCGAACAATTTGTTGAAATTTCTCCCATACTATTTGTCCTGTGAAATATCCTTTCCACAGATGTTTCTCTTGTTCAGTTTATGTTCTGCAACCAAGAGAGGTATTTACGATCCACTTTGCGACCTCACTCAATTTTAACCTCCATGATCGTCTCATGAAATGCCTGAAGTAGCTGAGTTTTTTGTATTCTCCAACAACATACACGACTCATACCTGAGTCATTCTACGTGTAGCTTTCTTGTGAACTAATCCCTTTTCCGTTTTGCAGAATCGCCTTACCATGACGTCAGCGGTCTTCCAGACCCGTACATGGACCATCAGATGGAGACTGAAGAGCAAAAGCCGCCCCAACACTTGTCGCTAAGCTACGACGAAAGTCTGGAGAGCGGATACTCAACTCCCAACTCGCGCACCCGTCGCGTCATCAGAGAGATCATTGTCTGAACCAGGCTTTAATTAGTCGCGCACCCGACCCACGAACCGACCGCGAGTGTTTAGTTTGAACATTTAAAAGTGAAAACTCCTTATCATCTATCCGATTTAATAAAATTAAAAATAAATAATGAAATGGCAGCGAGGACGAGACTACCGCTGTCGAATTTTCTGTGATTCGATTTTATTGTAGTGACTCGACGATGACCCAATCAAAGAAGACTGCCATAGGTAAATTACTTAAAAAACAATAAAAAAAACAAAAACTGCCTTTTTCAAAAGAGTGGCGACGACATGTGCCGTCTGTTGTAAGGACGCATAGTTGTAATTATAATATTAAAAAACCGTATTATTTAAATCTAAAAATGCCATATAAGTTGGAGTGCACACAATTCTCATCATAGGGTACAAAGAAGATGCGCTGAGGTGTAAACGTGTTATACTCGATTCGGTGTGGACTCAAATTATAATTCTCGGATTATAGTAATTGCCGAATTTTTTATTGTATTGCACGGTAAAATATTGTAAATAATTTTGAAAGATACAACCCAAGGTCACTCTGGTGCTGTAAAGCTGTTATTATTTTAAGTTATTTCGAATGTATCGATTGTATGTAAATGTCTACGACTCCATTACAAAATGTTTATAGAAATTACGAAATATATAAACTGAATTTCTTGAACTTTTATAATTTCGATTCCTCCGAAGCAGTAAATGTAATTTTTACATTATTTTGTATATATTGTTACATTATATTAATTATCTTTTTTTACAATACAAATAATTCATTTCTATATTTTGTACATATTAGTTTATTGAATAAAATCAATTTTGTAAAATATTGTTTTTGCACTCGTTTTGTATGCATAAAAGTCGCCAAGAAAAATTGTTTCGTATTTTTTTTTAATTAGTTTCAGGGTTGTCAACTTTAGTGCCAAACACATAAAATAGGAAGAAGATTATCGATTCCACGAAAATTATTTATAATTAATTAATAAATGTATACAAAGTGGATGTGAGATTAAAATTCGTACTTAATTTGCCTTTTTTAAATTATTAAATGAAATTTTTCGCCATTTTTTATAATTTGTAAATATTGAGTATTTTATTATTTAATGCATAAATTTTTAATTATGAAGCACTTATTGAGTTTAAAACATGTGCTGGTCATTTTTATGATATTGCAATTATTTATTTTTCAAATCAAATATTTTAATCAAATATTTTCGATATAGTGAATTTTTATGAACAATAAATATTTTCTATTGTCAATTTACCGAATTGTATTTTTTATGTTTTTTTTTATGACAAATGCAATATTATATTATTTTAGTTAGATAATTTGACTTGATGAAAACGAGCAACACTTTTATGCTAGTACTTTTAATTTATTATCTATCATATTATTATCGATTTTATTTTCAATATTTCTTTTAAAATAACTAATTTTTCGTTAGTTATTTTGGAAATATTTATTTTAAAATCGCAATAACTTTTTTTCTTGTGAGATCTCATTTTTTAAGTATTTTCATAAGACTTGTTTGACTTCGTTTTCGTTTTCATATTTGTATTACTTTTTTTTATACAAGTGATATAAATGTGAGACAACAATTAAAATTTTTCGAATTATAAAAAATAATAACAAATATTCCCCACCTAATTTGTGATATGTATGATATGACTGGCTTAAATATCCAGTGTATTTTGTTATTTGTTAAATAATATCACATTTTAATCTAATTTTCTTTTTATACGAATAATTCAGAGCGCTGAATACATATCAAAATTAAAATGTATTTATATTATAATTAAATAGATTACAATAATTAAGGCTTAAAATATTGAAATGTGCTTTTTTTATTATATTTGTAGTTTGCCTGTGTGCAATAATTCTTGCATTTTAATTTTATTTTATTGTATGATGAATTTTTTTTATCTGATAACTTTCGAATTCATAAGTTTATGACTGATTCATCAATCTCACAAATGCATCGTTCTGACGAGAATCGCACAAATCATTTTGTTTTTCGATTACTTTCACCGCATTTTTCAGCGTCGAATTTAAAATTAAATGAAAAACATATATCGTGTCTATTTGTAATAGTTTTATTGTAAAATGGAGTTATTTGGGAACATCAGTTCTCGTCGTAATATTATGGAGTCTTGAAAATTTATATTGTAAATATATTTACCAAATTTTTTTATTTGTTCATCTCTTTAAATAGAGAAACGTAAATTTTACATGACAAGATCTGTATTCGAATTTAGCCATATTTGTAATTTTTCATTTGAATCGCGTTACGATTCGCCTTTATTTACATTGTATGTATTATTTTTTAAATATTTCTTCGAATGAAAGCGTGAAAATCAGCTGAAATTGTTTTCTTTTTCATTGTTATATTTTGAAATGAATGAACACTGTTTGAAATTACGAATTTTGTAAATAAAATAAACTTATAATAATATGAAAATCTATGTGTACAGAATGATTGGAAGAAATAAATGATTTTTTAATATACTTTTTTTTCCATTGGACAATCCTATTTTTTTTACTGCATATACACATGTACATACTTACACAGGGGTGACACATGCGTGTGTGTGAACTGGTTTTGCAGGATTTTAATTAAACGTTTGCGGTGGGGAGGTTTCGCGCTAATGGCGAAAACGTGGTCGTTAAGGCCAGGGCCGCACTGGATCGGTGCTAATACCTGTTATCGCCACTGCGGGGGGGAGGGTGCGCGTACGAAACCACCCCCTGTTTTGCATTTTTACGATGGCCGATGAAAAAACGTTCAAATAGAAGGGTCGTTGCCGATTGTCAACGGAAAAATTGACCCCGTCGTTTAATTGTCGCGATTTCGGCTCATTCGGCATGCTTCTGAATTGGATTTTAAATTAAAAGTGAGACTATAACACTTTCCCGAGCCACGAACATCTTTGATAGGGCTGGAATTTTTATTGGGACTATATATTTTTAAGCTAAATTTAACTTAATCGAGATGACGGTATAATCCCGATGTGCATAACGTCACACTTAAACACACGGACCACACCGGGCGACTTATGTCGGCCGATTAGTTGCACAACCAGACCAAATATATGCAGTTAGATGGAGCGTGCCACACCTGGCAACTCCTTGGTCGCCACATTTCCAGGGTTTAGAATTGGAATTGGCCCGGGTCTTAGTGAAAAACCTTCATATATAATTTTTTAAATGAATATTTATATTTCCCATGGTACCATTACGAGTTTTGCCCCAAGGCCACACCTATAACATTAATATAATAAATTTTAAATTATATTCAAATAATAGTAAAAAATGAAGATAGGTCTCCAATTTTGTTTGGAACCGTTTCAACAATGAAATCAGATAAGTCGCCAAACTTTGAAAATAAACGATCGACCTGCAGGCACATGTATCCTAGCAGCGTTGAGCCAGGGATTTGGCCCATGACCCCTCAGTTGGTGGCATTATACGCTAACCACTGAGCTAGGTCTCTAGTTACTGATATTGACGATTTGATTTAGACTAGAACTGTAGAGTTTTGACCAGAGTCATTAAAATCCGAGTGACTCCGACTCCGATTTCGCATTTATTTATTTTTGGTTTTACTGTTTACTGTATTTAAACATTGAATTACTAACGACTAGTGCTTCTAATCCCGGAAGGTTACTTCAGCACCGGGATTGCGGTGCTGGGAATTTCCGATCCCGGGATCCCGGTGCTAGCACCGGGATTTCAAATGTATAAGAAAAAAAAGTTCAATTGCATGTTTTCGTATTTCAAAAACGTGCAATTGCATTTTGCAAACTCCCGATGTTTCACGCAAGAAATACTCGCATATAGGCGTACTAATTTTGAGAGTTTGGCTACATTCTATAAATTTTCGGTTCGCATCCATAAATTTCTAAAATTAAATAAAACACATCCGAAAATGTAATAAAATAAAGTAAAAAACATCGCTTTGATTCATTGATTTGGTTTTTACAAATAGTTGAAATAATCCACCTATAAATAACAATAAATTACTTTATGTAAAAAATTTATATTGGGTTTATGTAAAACAATTACATTTACTTGTTCGGATGTGACCAACCTACGACTTTATCTATGTATTTGAGGAATATAAGAAGTAGAAAAAACAAAATTTGATAATCGAACATATGTATGTATATACACGTTCACACATACGGGCTATGAGCATTTTCAATACAAATTGAACACAAATGTAGGAAAACTTACACAGACTAAAGTTCTACTTCAGTCCGATTTGATGAGTGATTTGGGAGATAATTTAAATCAAAAACTCAAAAAGGAAGAGAACACCTACAAGGGGAGCTACCATTTCCGGTCAACTTAACAATTTGAAAAAAAATACGGTGTATCGATAAAAATTTCAGTAACCAATACTAAGTTTCAGTTCGATAGGACAAACAGTGTTCAAAAAATCCCCAAAATACACTGACACACAATAAACATACAGAAACTCACACAGAAGCACAGACACACACACATTTTTTTTTAGATCACGAAAACGTGATCAGTGGTCGATTCTGAGTTCGAATCAGTTAAAATATACTTCAAATATCATTGCGGTTGAGCACAATATCTGCGACAAAATACAGGCCATTCATACCATTTCGTGGAAACGGCAAGCCGGCGTCGAAACGGGTGGCAAACAAATAGACTATGACTGTCATTGCGCCGCTGTGTATTTAGTACTCCAGAGGTATTCGAAAATTAACCCAATGGGCTAAAAATTCAATTCGATATTTTTAAATCTGAATCGGGGTTGTTTGTTTTTGATACAAAAAATTGATGTCTACAATTCCATATTTTTTCACAGCGTTATTATATGTACGTATGTACATATATATTTAAAGTTTGGAGTATAATTTTCACTATTTGAATATTTTCATAAGGTATTGAATGATTTACGTTATTTGTAACAATTAATCAAATTAGCTTATGAACAACCGACCTTATACGTACATACATACATATGTATATTTAATACATACATAGATGGAACGTTAGTATATTAAAATTGAATCGATCCACACTACGGTCCAGTTAATAGAAAACTTACGACTGCCACGTGCTAAATCATCAAACGATTTTAGTACACAAACTTGTATCAACATATCACGAAGACTAGGTTATCTCTAGTATGGGCACTTCGAGTGTTTTAAGTACATAAAATAAAATATCTTGGCACGCTTCTCCCAACATGGTTTCAACTGCTTGATTTCATCAGTAGCTCTCAACTATTGCCTAATGTGATATAAAATTAAACTGAAAACGAATCATTCTTATTTTATTACAAAAATCGTATAATTGTATGTATATGGTATTTCGATATACCTATAGTTTATACGAGAACATTAAATTATGCCTAGCTAGTACTTCATAAATAATTACTTGCTAACAATCGATCTCATATTTTTAAACCTCATATTTGCAAACGATCGACCATACTCTAGAGCGGACCGGAACATTTCATCTGTCAATAATATAGTATTTACGTGTAATTAAGGCAATCATCACTGAAGATGAGATTAAGAAATGAATGAAGTGCATTTCAACAAGTGGATTTTGTAAACATCTTAACGTGTTGAAGAATGCTTTCAATCATTATGTGAAATTGAATGTCAAAACGTGCGATGAAAGAAATGTGGAGAGCTGCATGCTCCGTATAACAAGGAGATAATAAAAATACGAGAGCGTGTTAAGAGATAGAAAATGGTAATGAGTGAGACATGTATGTTTAAATTCCGACTGAAAACTTACAAAACGAGTACTCGAATAATATTTAACGTATAGAAAGTTGCAAAGTAGGCTAAAAACGCGGTGAATAAAGTGGGGAAAATGGAAGTAAAGTCAAAAGGACGAGTATTGCACAGAACAAGAAAGAAAGGAAGTGTGATAAAAAAAACATTGTTTTTGATAATAATTATGTATAGCTTATGTATATCCTGGACTGCATCTATTGCACAAACATCCAAAGTATGTAAATTAAGCTCGAACGAAAACAAGGTTGGGTAGCACTACGACGTCCTGCAACCGTTGGAATGAAATTGAATATTTTCTGAGCAATCGTCTAGCAAAAGTGTGCAGTAAAACTTGGCTCTGAAATAATATAAGGAGAGACTCAGTTCCAGAATACTCCAGAATTGGTTTGTTTGCCGAGCACTTGGGCAATCAACGCCAGTCCGCATCCACAGTTTTCAGATAATGCATGCGCATTAGTGTGGATCTTTCGAAGGTGTTCTCCCCCTTTGTCCGGGGGTTTCGCCTGGCTATTAGTGGGGTACAACCACCACCCCCACACCCCCGACCACCCCCTTGGCCTGCTCTTCTGCGAGCTGATGTATTCATCATTCCACTCGGGGGCCCATTTAAATTTCAAATTTCCACATCAAGCGGCAAAAAGTATTCCGCCGTCGATGTCAAAGTTGCTTTAATATTATTCATCCGAGGATTCCTTTAAAACGCCGCGCTCGTCCGTCTGTCACGGCCGGGAATCCGCCCCCGAGCCCCTCACCTCCAACTTTTCCTATCCGAAATTATGCAAATTATTAAATTCGCGTCCATTTTCCCGGGAGAATGGCGCCTACAAATAATTGGTGGATTTTAGAAGCTTTCGACGCGAGTGAAGATAATTTCCCGCCTGTCTATGATACCAAGATGCAACGAACTTCAATGATCTAATCATACACCTAGGATATGTTTGTATTTGCATACAAATAGTCCACGTTTCGAAGCATCGAATTGCATAAATTCCAGTTCGGAATATAAATATGTACAAGTCTGTACCACGTAACCAAGTCTTGCCTATGTAAATGAGTCGAAGGGAAGGTATCAGATGAATGGTATACTGACAATGCCATCAAAAATAAAAATATATATTCAAATTCTACATAAGACCAATGCATATCTACATATGAATATTACGCGAATTAATTTTGCAGGTTGGGTTCAATTGTGAGAAAATCTAATAAATATTTTCGAAAGAGACTTTGTACCTATATGTAAGTATGTATGTATATAAGATTTGGTGGGAGCATCGAAAACAAATCAGTTTCTATGACGATATCGATATCGTTGAATATTATTTTTTTTCAATTCAAATAAATTTAATAAAAAAACGAATGAATGTTTACTATTATACTAACCACGTTTAAGCTGTTTATATTTAAAATACCGAAGGAAGCCGGGTAAAACCACTAGTTACTAATAAATGGAGTACGGGGATGCAATAAAATATGTACTTGCGTACACATTCGAAAATATAGAGTCTTATGTAGGAGGGCACAAACAGGTTTTTAGCTCGTCCAGAACAGGTTTTATCCCGAAGTCCGAAGCTGAACCAGTTTTATGGGGTAGGCACTTTACGTAACTATGAATATTATGAAAAGAAAAGCATCATACTTAGTATTCAAATACAGAATATAGTTTGAATTGTCGAAGACGTCTATAGGATTTTGTACCTTGTCTTGTAATTTTATTTTAGTCTAAAACAGTGGTAGCAAACTTAAAACACGTATGTCACTTCAGGATGCGATGATTTTTAAATAAAAACTTATTTTACTAAAATAAGTATTGTAAATGAAAAACAATAGCTTTTTGGCGAAATCAAAATGATAACGCGACATAATGTCTACGGACTAAATGATAACGGGACATAATATGACATTCATATGTTCATAAACGTTTTTTTTTAATATGTTCAAAAACGTGGATATTATTTTTTTTTTTGATAATTCGAATAGCACGTGTATTTGAGAGTATAATATTAAAATTTAAAGTTAGTTTACTCGTTTTCTTATTTACGTGTGGTACTTTTAATAACGTATTAAAAAAAACTAAGTCCTTGATGATGAATCGAACGTGCATTGAACATACACTAATGTTATGTAATTCTGTTGATTGTGAAAAGCATTCACAATTGACACCGTAAAAAATAGTTATAACGACCGATACTTTTAATTCAGTGTACTCAAAATAAGAAAGAAAAACACCCCCATTAAAATTTTGACAATAAAAAAGTGAAAAAAATCATTGTTTTCTTATTAGTACGAAGAATTCAAAAGTTTTTATGATAAATTTTGTTATTTACTATTAAATTTTGATTAGACTGGCTTATCTAATATTTATTTATTAATATGTCAAAAGACGTGTATACATAGATCTTCGTCATCACCTATTTTATTGAATTCTTGTACGTTTTTGTCGTTAAAAAATTCATTTTTGAACATATGAATGTCACATTATGTCCCGTTATCATTTTGTCTCTAGACATTATATCACATTATCATTTTTGCCGTAGACATTATGTCGCGTATACATTTTGTCGGGACATTTCGTTGTTGAACCATTACAGATACACTAGTGTTTCTGTTAACATCCGAATGCTCTTGATCAGTTTCGACAGCTTCAAAATATGTATAACGAAATAGTTGGACACTTCAATGGAAGCCCTCTGACAGGATTTGTATTTGAAAGTGCAGAATGATTTTCACTCTAGTTTGACGTGGAAAACAATCAATTGACCAAATATTAATATATACATACATACATACATATTATTATTTATTAATTCGAACCAAGCTAGAATAATTGCTTCGCATTTGTTTTTTGATAATTAACATTATTGTAATTGATAACTGCGATTCTATTTTTATTTTATTTTATTTTTCATATTTTTTTATTTATTTTTTATTATAGTATTATTTTTATAATTTTATTTCTTATTATTTTTAATGTATTGTCATTTTGATTTTTTGCTTTTTGTAATTATCTTACTTTATTGTTATATTTATTTCTTGCTTCTTAATGTTTAAATTTTTCTTTTTCTTTCACCTATTTGTGAATATTCTATAATGGCTTTTTTTTTAGTATAATTGTTATTTTTTGTTAACAATTTTGTAAAATTGAAAAGAAAAAACTGTAAATTTTCCTATTAAATAAATAAATAGCATGGATATTGAACGATATATATATAATTCATACATATGTGAAGGCCGATGCGTTAGTGAAAATTGATGAAGATGAAATACCATTCCTGAATTGTCTTCTATTATCTTATATGTAAAACCAATTCGCAAATAATTATATGTCACAACGAACTTTTCAAAACAAATAAGCATAATGAATTGTTAGATAAATATGTTGATTTATTTTGTTAAAAATATAAAATAATTTATAACGCCCTTTGTAAATAATATTTTAGTTTTTTGCTAAAAGTTTTACAGTCCCTGGTCTAAATCGTGCATTGGACAAGACTTTGCTGCGCTTTGAAGTTTAAATCGAAACTTACCCGGGAAGTCAAAGCTTGCGTTGCAAACGCTTTGAACATTTCATAGTATTCGAACTTCACTTAACAGTTTTCACGTGTATTACCGGTGTAACTCGTTCAAATCGAGATCAGAGATGCAATTGATGACAATGCACTAGCATTGTTAGCTAGCAATCATCTTCATTTCCTAGCTACTAGATTGCACCGTTCCAAACTGTCAATCGTTGCAAAATGAATACACAGAGGCATCAAGTAAATTGTACATACGTAACGAAACGACACTCAAACTACATAATTTAATTCATTAATTGCTATTTTTAATTTATACACATGCAAATACACACATATGTACATACATGCAATATTTTATTTTTTATTTTAATATTCAACTTTTACATATATAAATTTATAGATTTTAAATTTGAAAACATATTCAAATGTTGGTCACGAGGAACCGTTCCAACAATGAAAACGGATAAATTGCCAAACTCTGATAGAAAACGATAGACTTGGAGTCACAAATATCTGTATGGAGTCACTATATAAAGTCTGACCAGCAGCACTACAGAAATACTTCCGAATACATTATTTTCAATTGAGGTCAACCCAGGGCTTGAAGCTGAAAACCTCTCGGTGGTTAGAATTAACGTAACCACCGAACCATACTGCTGACTTAATTTATAAATTTACATATAAAGTTGCACATTTATAGTAACTTTTCCCAAAGTGAATGTTAATCTGCCTACACATGATGCATGTAGAAATATTAAATTGAAAATCTAAGGTGGAACTACACAAATTGGCATAATTTTGATAGTTTGGGTGAATCGATTATTTGTGATCTAACTAATTTAGATTATGTCTTGTGACAAATGAACCACACGCGGAATCATCAATCATCAGCTAACCAGCAACATGGATCAATGGTCAGCTTGTAATGCTTTCAATTGTGTGGTCACGGGTTCTATCCCTGGCTTTGTTGCCAGCCAAACCTTGAATATACTCGTATTACCTATATAAATAAATAAATAATGATTAGAACACACTGCATTGTATGGCATAGACGTACTCGTGGTTTCCAGCTGTAATGGGCGTATCTTCATATAATTTTTAATTCGTACTATACTATTATATCGATAAGTTATTCTTACATTTCTTCAAATATGGGAATCACCGTTATCAATGACTATCAATACAGCGATAAAATATCGACGAAAACACTCCAGGGGTTATTTTTGCCCTGGATCGTGACAGCATAGATTGGGCGTACTAGCATTTTTTACGTGTTCAAAATTATCTAAAAAATAAAACAACAACAAAATGTTTGTCTCTGTGTGTCTGCCATTAACTTACAAAAATTAACAACTACACATTAAAAGAATACATATTTAGGTCCAATTTCAATTTAATATTTTGTGTGTATCCTTTATTTACTTTTTAACACTATTCATATGTATTATATCTATATTTACAATTATCGTGTGCCTAGTTCCAGTGCTTATTTATTTACCTTAATTGGCGCACATATCGTCTATTTATATAAACACAACTTCACAAATAGATAATGTAATAAATTATTAATTACAATTTACACAACCATACGATCTTCTCGAATATTCAATGTCTATTTAATATTGAACGCCGAGTCCGAAACACAATACGGTCCACAAATAGCGATCCAATCAAACGAAATGCGGCGGCGAAACAGATTTCGTCCATTAATTTATTTCCACGTTTTGAGAAGTGCAATTTAATGGCAAGCCGATTAGATACCTATTGCGAATGGAATGGGAAACCACCGTCAACGTTTTTGGGCAACAGAAACCCCGAATGCGATAATTTCGCAAAGTTAACACTTTCCTTTTTATTCGCGACCGTTTCGGAACAGTTCCGGTCGAGTCGTCCTTATCGCTACGTTGTCCTAGCGCGAGCTGGTTGTAAACCGGCCCTTATTATGTTTTAAACTCGACTTTATATTGTCGAAATTCTGCCTCGGCCATTATTCGCCGAGCACAAAGAACTTCGCCTCAGATCCGCGATAAGCAAAAATTAACTCCACAAACTTTTAACTGATACGTTAACCGGCTCGTTACCGATGATAATTACTGGGTCAACTCTGAGCCTCCAAAGTCTCGGAAAGCTCCACTTTGAGTTTTCGTCTCTCAAAGTGTTCACCAACTGAGCGAAAAGTGGAGACACACGAATTTTCACTTACCGCTACACCCACCTACTTATTTATATATTCTTCGGCTAAAATTGACCTGAATTCTCAGGTCAAAGTATGATAACAAACGCTAATTCATATACTCTTTGCAATATAAAGAAGATTTTTTTACTTATAACAAAGCTTTTAATAACCAAAAAATAATGTCATAAAAGCTTGAAAGTTTCTCGAAATAATGCATAATTCATTCCTACGACTGTCATGTCATGTCTCTTTTCGGATATGTTGACAGAAAAAACACTCCCCACATTTTTTAATAGAGTTTTTAATGTCAATTTTTGAAAACCAGTCCAATTTTGTTTATTTTAAAAATATTAATTTAAAAATCGTTAGTTACCAAATATTTTTAGTAAATTTTTTTCAAATTTTTAAATTGACCGGAAATGGTACCTCCCTTATACGTACATACATAGGCGTCCCCTTTTTAAATTATCTCCCAAGCAGCTAACTAAATCAAACTGAAATTTTAATTATACAAACTGAAATTATACAAACTGAAACATAAATTATAAATTTTATAACCTAATATTTTTTAAATATTTTTATCTGAACCAGTACATAGTACTTTTACTCTAGAGAATCGAGTTTTTTTATGTTTTTCTAAAAAACCTTTTGGTTTATTGAACTGAAATTTCATATCTAGAAATTTAAGCTTAATACCAAGTTATTTATAAAATTTGGTAAGCATCCGTCAACCGGAAGTGACAGTTTACTCTTGTTCGATTTTTCTTCCACTATTTTTTTCGACATTTTAAAGACGCGTGCTCTTCACAAAAAAGTTCAAGTATTATTATTGTATCAATGAGATAAAAATAAAAAAAAAACATCATTAAATTTTATAAACCAGAAGTGGGAATATTTTGGGAATAAGTGGGAATATTACTTTCCTCTTAGAAAGGTAAAACATGTGGTGACCACGATACTGTCCACACCCCTGAACGTATCAAGCTGAAAATGTATATTTTTATTTTTTATGTACTCACTTAGATCTGATAAGGTTTTGGTCAGAAATCGTAAACCGGAAGTATTTTTTTAAACAATATTTCATTATTTTATTTTGACCTTTTAACTTATTTTAATCTTCTAGATATTTATTGTGTATAATACTGATTTTATTTGAACAAAATCCGACAACCGGAAGTAGAACTTTTGTCTTGTGCAAGTTTCCATACATTTGTGCTCAATTTGTATCGAAAATTCTGTCAGAGCTATTAGTATTTCACAATGCTGCCAGTATCTGTGAATGTGTCTGTGCGCTTCAATATTGAATTTTGTTTTTTGACATTCTTATATTCCTCAAATACATAGATAAAGTCATGGATTGGTCACATCCGAATTTTTTTTTTTTTTTGTTGCTCAGTGTTATCAACCAGTCTTCATACAGAACACACACGTATTAATTACATTAAAACATCAAAAAAATATGTAGATATTCGGAATAAATTTACGATGTTAAAGTGTTATTTAAAATATCTATCTATGTATATTTTATTTTAATAAAGAAAAAGTTCATATCATATTTTTAGAGGGAGTAGATTTTAAACTTTGCTTAGTCTAGGGGACGTCATTCTAGTCTAGGGACGTGCTTCAGACACTCGCTGTTTTTGACAAATATTTCAGATTGTACATATATTTTATACGCGCACTCAAAAAAGTTGTATGCTGATGAAATAACGCCATTGGTCTGTTAGTTTGATACACTTCGGTTAAATTTAATATGTGGCGCACATAGCGACAGCGCAATAATTTGCATACATGGCGCTCCCGCGAATCTCGTGAGCCAAGTTTTGCGTATTCGCGTTAATAAATACGCGGTCTGTTTACGAATCGAAGTATGTTATCGAGTTAAAATTCAGTCATCGAGTTTTGGGTATGTTTGCGTCGCGAGTTAGACCCGTAATCAGCGACCCATCTGGGACTGGCTGTGCGCACTCGCGCACCGATCGAAGTTATTAAATTAATTGAAGGGTCAAGTTGTTATTTGTCTTCGACTAGGAGGGCTATGAAAACCCTCTGAACGTCGACGACCCTCCTCTGGAGACCTCCACTCGACTGTCGCACTGGTCTTTACGAGTCGCATCAAAGCTATCGTTTCAATTATTATTTGTGAAACGTCTCGGATAAAACAAACATTAGTCGATCGGTAAACAGCTTTCGAGCTCTATTAGATTGAATTCAATTTTGAAAATGATGCTTTCATTGTAAATATGTGCCATTCATAATAAATTGCAACGTTCCAAGAAATACTTGAGTATGAAACAGGTTTCTGGATTCCATTTGTATTAATCAATTTAATTAACTTATGTTTATATGCATAGTTATATTATTATTTCTAAAGTGTGAATGTACGGAGGAAATAAAATAAGATACAGAGTAACAAATGGGTATGATGAACTTTGAACGATGAGCGTATGAATGTTACGTCAAATGAGATCTGCAAAAAGTCACATTACCAAGACAAATATATTATATGAAATCTATAAATTGAAAATATCTTCAAAACATGTAAATAGATGTAGAAAGTGGTGTCATAATCAGGACCGCCAAGCGGAATCCCGGGCCCTGGAAAAATAATTCTACAAATCAAAAACATATCTATGACAAATCAAAAAAAAATCTTATTGATATATTTTTAAATATGCGAAAAATCTATCAGAACTATTAGAAAAATACCTATATGTTAAATGCTATTTTTTGAAATAATCGAATAAGAAAGTATGATGATATAACAGGTACGATTTCACATGGACACAAATAATGCGCGGATCGAAAAATAATAAACATTTAGCATTAAAGAAATACATATATGAATTTTTTGTAGAATAATATACATAAAATATCAATATCGATCAGTCCAACGTCTCAACACGGAGCCCCACAAGTAGTCCGGGCCCTGCAATTTTAACCCCAGCTTCCCCCCCCCCCTTCTCGGCGGCCCTGGTGATGATTCCTATAACGACGCAGTAGATTGTTCTTTAGGTAGGTTAAATCGATGAAATATTTGTAAATACATATGTAAACTAGATCATTAAAACGTGATCAGTGATCGATTCTGAGTTGAAATCAGTCAAAATCTCGAGTTCGAATTTTCGCATGATCACAAAATTTCATCTATTGTATGTACATAGATAAAGTAAAAAAAATAGTTCAAAATGATGTTTGATAGACACAAATCAAAATTTCCTTACTGAAAATTCCATAAATGCTTTAAGAGACGAGTAAATTTATTTATGTTTTGTCTTCAACCGAACGCCTATACATACAAATAATTCGCCAGTGCCACGTATATATTTAGCTGACAAATACAGAAGTTTTCCGATAATTTAATTGCAACTGTATGTACATATGTATATCTGAATAACTGTATATCTTGGTCTATCACAGGCCACAACTATCTTTTGAAATTCTGTTCAATTTGTTGGTCCAATTTTTCAATCGCTCCTGGAATACAGAATTTTCATCGCCAGTAAATAATGACAAAATAAACAAAAATCCGGTAAAAAGTAAAAAGTCAGCCAATAAAAAAAGTACAAAGTTAGTAAACATCCAAGCATGTTAGAAAGAAACAGCACACACTTCGTTGCCACGGAAGCTCACAGTTTAAAACGTAAAATACTTCGATCACCGCATTTTATTTTATCGAAAAGTACTCAATTTTATATGTAGTGGCTTTCAAACAAAAGGTAGAAACGGAACACGAATGATCGAATTATTCCATTGATAGAATGAGGCTTATTATGGATTTCGCAAAGTTCTTCTATTGTGCCTCAACTACTATTTTCATCATAACGGTTGGAGTTGAGTTCGACTAATCAATTAACGTATGCATTCGTCTTGAATGCGAATGAAGCCAGTCTCCATCGTCGATGCCAACCACTCGAGATTTCAGATTTCCATGAACGGCTATCACCAATATTTGAATGGACAACACGAAATGTTGAATTTGCTCGTCAATTGGCAGATATCCGTCCGTCGATACCGGAAACCCAACCGAGCTAATATCGCCACGATAGTTTAATTGAGCTGACAACGAACACAAGTTACCTAGACTTACATAAATGTATACGTGTATGTACCTAGCAGTTCCTGATTGAACTCGCATATTCAACAATCAATCTATATTTGTACATACATATATTCATTGATTCAAGCTTAAATATCGTTTAACTGGTTTGGTGATTTTTCGACCATTCAATTTATATAACTAATATATTTGATATCAATTCAGATTATTATTAATTATCAGAGTGAAACTTGTTACCTAAGGCTATCCATAAAACATCAATTAATTAGAATCATTTATAGGTTACCTATTTTAACTTTTATTTGAACTGAAAATATGTATGTAGATTTTATACATACATATAAATGTAGTAAGTACAATATTTAACTTAATTAAATTAAATTCTTCCTTCCAGAGTTAGTGTTTTTAGTCTCGTTTTTAATTTATTGGTAACTTAAAATGCTTTTGGTCAGTTATATTTGGTCAAAATCTGCTTTAAAAGTCAATGAAGCCGATCTTCAAAATAAGGCCGCTACTTCCCCAAAGAATATATACATATACATATGTACATATAGCCTTTCGTTGGAGAACGAGACGATCGAGACGAAACGGTCAGTTTTTTGCCTAATTATTAGTTTATTGCGTTTCTCATTGATATTGATATCAAATTGCAAGAAATTCAGATAGATCTGCAAAGTTTAATGGATGCAAAAGTAAGATTTAAACTAAATAAATATAATTTTTGCATCAGCACTGAAATAACGAGTATATTTCCACAATTTTGGAGAAGGCAAGTTTGAATTTCACTGCATTTACATAGTCTAGTTATGCATCTCCTCTCAAAAGCTCGTAACCGTCTTGATGTTGTAATAATTATTATTTTGAATAAAAATACCAATAATTTTATTTTACTACCGCTATGTATGTTTAAAACTAAAACCTGGATAAACGTCAGTCATTTTTCAGAAATTCAAATTTCAAACGCGTCTTACACGATATTTTTGTACCATCGTAATGGCGGAGGATCCATTTACTTATATTGATGACCAAAATGAGCAATATGGCAAAGTATGAAAACGTTCGGATGAGAGGCAAATTTTTTCCTGAATTGTAATCGTAAGTGAAACGTAAAGGAGGTATGTAATAAAAAGAGGCGATCTCCGTAGCATTTAAAAATATTTGAGCCAGATATAAATAAACTCGCTAGTTTACACCAGGCACAAAGATCACACTATATAAAATTATCTATCAATTTATTACTTATGTTTAAAAAAATATATTACGTACATGTTCGAATATGTAATTATAAAAAAGTATGTGCATATCAAAAATATTATACTTTTAATATGTACTTTTTTTTCGAAAAAATATGAGGGGAAGCACAGAAAAATATTAAACGCAAAACGCAAAAAAGAGGTTGACAATAGAAATTGACAATAGTGAACTCATTTTTTGTCCAAATAAAAACCGACCGGTTCCTTAATAATCATCATCATCATTTACAACCGTTCACTATCATGTGTTGCTTCATCCAAATATACAACGCGCTTCCATTCGTCTCTGTTTTGACAACTCTAATGCATCTAATCCCACACATTTTCTTGATTTCATACTCACACAGTTGTGTCAAAACAGAGACGAATGGAAGCGCGTTTTTTTGCTCTCTAACTTTGTAGGACAATAGTAATTGACAATAGTCAAGTCTCTTCAACCCATAGTCAACCCTGGGAAATAATTACTGGGAAAGACCAGTGATTATATTGTAGGCCAGCGTTTTCAACCATTTTGGATCATGGCCCCCTTTTGCGCTTAATATTTTTCTACGCTTCTCCCCATATTTTCTCGAAAAAAAAGTACCTACATATGTATTAAAAAATATAGATATTTTTGATATGTACTTTTTTTTATAAAATTCGCATTTTTCGCTCCGGCCTAGTGTGTAGTTAGTCACTATTTAATTTAAATGCCAAAATTAATTAAGCTGTTATATTTAAACGTGGCGGAAGTCCAATTTCAGTTCCAAAAACACTATTTCTGTTTGTCGTAATTCACAAATTCCTATCACTTATTTTAATTCGATATGTTCAGAATCTCGGAAAAGCATAGGATAAACGTATTACAGGCCACCAGTATTTTTAAATATTGTTAGACGCAAAACATTTTATTTAATGTTTTGCGAAATATTTCTCGCAAAAGTGGTTGCCATTTTCAAATATAACGGCTCAATAAATAATTGACTTAAAATTTAATTCCCAAATAATGATACACTTAATGAACGAAGGCAAGCAAATTACATACTTAACTTTTGTCTGGAGAATGTCAAAATCACTAAATTGTGTACATCTTCGAATGTGTGAAAACAGCTTGTGACACAAGAAATTTGAGGAAGGCGGAAACGATTCTTGGAAGACCCAAAATTTATAATTACAGCAGTACACAGTATAATACGTTTTGAGAGGTGTTCGGCGTCGATCAAACTAATCGACCGCGACACAGCCGCGAAATGTTTTAACCCTTTCGGCGCGCGTAAGTGATTTATGTGCCACTCGCGCCAACCCCAACACGCCTTTTCAATTATCACTATCGCGCAGATTCGTGTCGAACGAGAACGACACGAATCCCCGAATTCTGGTAGGTTTATTATAAGGCATAACTTGCGATTTCCCGCAAAATTCACACCGACACAACAGGAATATCCAATTTTCTCGCGAAAAACCGCACACATGACAACGACGCGAATACTTGTCCTATATATCTACATATGTATGTATGTACGTGCACAAATACGCAGTACGTAAATATTCAAATATATCTACTCTTTATATAATACGAATATATTTCCCTACTTATGTGAGAGTATCGAAAAAAGTTTGACGTTTTATGCATATCGAAAGGTTTGATTGAAAGCGTCGTCGCAGAGGGAGCTTTCGATCGGAAACTTTATTGTTTTCATCATTTCGTAAGAGCTTTATTCTTATGCTTGAGAAGTTCAATAAAGTTTCTACGTTTCAAGGGTCTCAATGTTGACTATTTGAGATTATTATTATTTTTTTTTTGTTGATAATACATTTATAATTTGAATTTATTCAATCAATTTATTGAATTTATTCAATCATTTTTATTTATTCAATCAATTTATAATTTGAAACCTATCAAATTCAGTTAGCAAATGAATATAATATATAGGTATGTAATTCGATTTCATCTACAAAATATATATAGTAGAAATGACTTTTGACTTTTTTTATATATATATATATATAAATATATATATATATATATATATATATATATATATATATATATATATATATATATATATATATATATATATATCAGCGTTTCCCAACCTTTTTTGACTCACGTACCACTTGGTAGTAGATAATATAATATAATATGCTCAAAGTTTAATATATTTATCCACTATCTTATCATACTTCTATTATTGATACTAAATATATTATTGACTGTTTTAATAAAAACTCAAAATTACAAAGTACATATAGTATGTTTTCTTTTCATTAAATCTCCTTACAAAATAAATTTAATGAGATCCTTGTACTTAGTTTTTTTTTAAATTTGGTTCAAATGATGCGAGATTTACCCTTAAGTTTGGAGCTGGATTCAATCAATTTCTATATTTGTCTCATTGAAATATATGAAGAGAAAGCTCTCTTAACCAGTTCAGTGCTAGTAAACGGCGACAGAAATTTAGGCGCTATGTCATAAAGCTGTTCATATTCTTCACTAATACCTAGCCAAAAATTAATAACCTTATTTATTTCGAATTAAGTTTTTAAATGCTATACTTTGAAAGTTCAATCAAGTTCTCCTTTTCCTTGGTAGCTGTCCGAAAATGTTCATTATCAAAGGGGTTTGAAATCAAATTGTGTGCTTCTTAAGGTTTGGGAAGCACTGCGTAAAAGACGATTTCAGCCCTATTAAATATTCAATTATTTTTTCACGTATATTCCGAGACATACGACGCTTGTTTTCAGATAAGAAATTATGTAAATTTTCAAATACTTCAGTTTGATCATTTTCGATACATAAATTACAAAAATCTAATTTTCTAATCATATGTACTTTTAATTTCATCTGCAACATTGAAGATTATTGTCGAACTGTTCTCAAGTGTCAAATTCAAGTTATTTATTTATTGGAGCGTGAACGCGGTAAATTTAAAAATGCACTCCAAAATCCATGCCGGATCTGAGGAAAACGGATCGATTGCCAAATTTTCGATCATCGACTGTACATATTGACGTCAACGATGACTAATTAAGATAATGTTTATTAATTACTAGTTGTTTTACCCGGCTCCGCGCAGAATTTGTAATATAAACTGCTTAAACATGGCGAATCTAATAGCAAATATTCATTTGTTTTTTTATTAAATTTATTTGAAACGAAAAAAATATAATATTCAACCAATTGAATTTTCGACATGGAAATTTTATTTTGTTTTCGAAGTTCCCAAACAAAGATACAAACTTACAAAGTCTCTTTCGAAATTATATATTAGATATAGGCTTTGCCGCCTCCCCCAGGTATAATTAATAAATAAAAATATAAAAAATATTTAAATTTTTATGATTGTAAATCATTCATTCCTGCATGTCCGCCATTACTGATTTTTTTTCGCGTACCACCAAACTTCGACCGCGTGGTACGCGTCGATGTGGTACATATGTGGCTATAAAATGTATAGGATTGTCCATATTATAAGATTTAGTGTATTTATGTACATATGTATTATATTTCTACATACATAAATACTTAACATTTTAATCTAGAAGTTTCAAAAATAAAAACAAATAAGGTTTTGATAAATGTGTGATTGTATGTATGTATTATATGTATCAGTGGCGTGCGGTGGAAATTTTTATTTTTCTGTCACGCAGCTTATAGGATACAAGAGCATGCTTCGTGATGCGTTGCTTAAGTTAACGTTGAAAGTTGGAACTCACTAATGGATTATGCTTCAGATATATTAATAAAATCGAAGTCGAAATCAAAATTGATTTTAATTTTTTCATAGATTCTGGCGTGGTTTTTCCCACCGAGCGCTTTTTGCTGGGGCGCTTATGTACCGACCGTTTTGACAGAATACCAATTTTTGTATATATAGGTAAACAAGTGGTTATACCCGGCTTCGCTCAGTATTTGTAATATAAACCGCTTTAACATGACTAATCTAATCGTTAACATTTTATTAAATTTATTTGAATAGTTTTATTTTATATAAATTTATTTGAATACTCATTTGTTTTTTTTTTTTATTAAATTGACTGTCACGAACAAACAAACATATATATTAAGTCTCTTTCGAAATTATATGTACATATACCAGAATCCGGCGCCTGCGCCCCCGGTGCCTTCGCCCCCGGGAACTTCGAATGATTTGAATCGAAAAAAATCGAATCAGCACCTATGAATCGAAAAAAAAATAAATCGAATGTATTGTTTACGAACCAACCAACCAAGGTTACATATATGCAAAGTCTGAAATTATATATTAGATACTAAAACAATACAGTTAATTATTTAATTTCTTTGATTAATAGCTTTCGAATACATTTGTGACTGCAAACAAGCTTTTCATTATGTGAAGTGTTTGAATCAATGAATGAATTGATTCAGCGACAAATAGCGAATCCATTATTCTCCCGCGAAGCCCGAATGTATCAGCTTGTACGCCCTTTCAAAGAAAGTTTCTCAGAAATGCCAGGGGGTGTTGAAAGTTCCATTCTTTCGTCGGATTACATTTTGTAATTGCTGATTTTAGGGGGATTCAAATCGAATCAGAGCGTGGTCCTCTCCAATCAGCAAGCGACAAAGTTCGTAAGCGGAACGTTCGACATTCCACGAATGTTAATACTTGCAGCGTATGAGGATGGGTTTAGGGTCGATATTTGCTTGACAAATTATCGCTAGTCAAAACGTCGTACCACGTGAATATTTATACGTCTCTCGTTTGACAAATTGTCCCGTTAACGGGGACTAACCGCGCACGTGTCGACCGAATAACAATGAGAGCGTGCCGAGAACAGATTTCCTCGCCAAACAAACGGAGACGCTATTTCGTCAAGTTTTACGACACATCCAAAAAGAAGTATGTATTTTTTATTTTTATTTTTACCCGACATCGGATTTTATATCGATAAAGATTGATGCTGCGCGTGTTGCACGTAGACAAGCGCAATACGATTTGGGCTGAAACCATTTTTCCCAACACATTTTTAGGTGCATTGTTTTTGAGCATATTTTTTCAATACAAAGGTTTCACTACAATGTCTCGTAAGTAAATTTCCAAAAATATATTTGTGATTTAAATGTTTAAATGTAACAAAAATCAACATTTTTTTTTCATACTTTACACGGTTGTATAGAAAATAGGTATTTTTGAGACAACTCTTTCTAAGACGGCTTAGGGGAGGCTTTTCTCGTTCGAGGTGTTGAAACAAATGTACTGGTGGTAAAATGCAGGTATTTTTGTTTTGTAACTGTGAGTTTTTAAGACGATTTCCCGAATACTTATTACAATTGTTGAGACGAATCATCGCGTCGTGGAGTAAAAAGCGCCGAGACGGGAGAACTTTCACCCGAGGGAAGGAGGGGTTTAGAGTGCGGGGTGGTCTTAGAGGATGGGGTTGTTTTTGCCCGAAGGGTAGCAAAACCGTGGAATTACAAAGATTCAAAGGACGCCTTGGAAACGTTCCAGTCAAAACGCAAAATCGTCAACAAGAGCGCGTCTCGTAAATACTTAACGAAAAGCGGTTTCGAATAAACGATGAAACGATCGAAAAACAAAAATAAGATAGCAATAAAATTTTCAAATCAAAGTGATTGAAGATACAAATTATACGTTTAGAATTATTGACTCGGAAATGAAAAGCGGCTACGAATTATAAACGTATATATATATATATATATATATATATATATATATATATATATATATATATATATATATATATATATATATAATATGTATGTACATAGCGCATTTTCCACTGATCCATTTTGATAAAATTACTAAAATAAACGATGCATCATTTTCATTCGCTGCCATTACATTGATAAATATACATAGTACACCCTAATCGACCAATCAATCTAAAATTAGGAATGAATATGTATGTACTTCTGTTTACTATAGAAAATCTTCTCATATGAATATAATTTAAATAGTAAATTAAGTAGTTAATATTATTAATTTAATAAAAACTTGTCTTTCACATTTACATATTTCAAATATCTCAACTTTAGCAAGATAATTTTCCCATTATGTTTTGATCAAAGTGCGAATGAGATCCACTGGAAAAAATCGCTTTAAAAGTAATTATAATATTTTTTGAAATAATGACTTCTTATAAAAAATATTATAGATTTTTTTGAACCGATTGACCGTTCTATCACCGTGCAATATTTGGTCGATCTCAATTACGATTGTGGATTTTGAAAATAATAATGATTCTCATATTTTGAGATAAAATAATAAATTCTATTAGATGTAATTATTGTATATTATATTATTATAAAGCTCTCCGGAAAAGAAAATTTTTAATTCTTTTGGAAGAAGTTGATACACATCTCAAAGATTTGCTGATTGACAATGTATATACAGGGCACAAGATATGTTTTTATTTAGTTTCGAGAGCTATTACATACATATATAACCTGAAATAAGAACTTAAATTGAGAGAAAGGATTATAGTGCGACATATCTTTGAAACATGGAATGGCTTTTAAAACCAGAAATATTGGATTAATTTAACAAGAATTTTGCCGTCTTTTACTTCGTAAATTTGCAGTTGTAACATGAACATTAATATATATGAATGAAAATAATGTTTTTCAAAATAATGATCATCATAATAATGTAATAATAATGAATCATGACAATGATTTTTCCAATGAAATTTCAGGGAAATTTAGAATTACAGTTGATTGAATTGGAAAACGACGCTACGTTCACACAATTGAAATATTCTTATACATTTATGGAATGCATAGAAAAAAACTGATAAATAAAGGACGTTTATTACAAATTTATAAAAAAGTTAAATTATTTTATTTGACGATATTTTTCGAAGTACTAAAAAATGCAACAAATACATAATAAGTCGATCGCCATGAAAATTTAGATGAAAAGTAGATCCCAACCTCAAAAAAGGTTGAGTGCGCTTGATCTAGAACATAATCCTATAAAGGTCCGTTTATATCATCCAAAAACTGCACGTCAACAGGTCGGCATAACACTGGCATAACACTGTACGGAAAAGACTAGTTGTATTCATGCTATACAGCACCGTCCGTTTCCGACACGAGTATGCTTGTTTTGGCTGAGTGCAAAATTGACATACGGCGCAAATTTACTTGCGCATATTCTCGATTCAATGTTGTCACAGTATGACGTTTTCGAAAATATTCATATGTATGTATGTACATGGTAACTCTTTCGTTAGTACGAGCAACGCCCGTGGTTGATTTTATCAATTATAAATGTGAATGATTTTTCCATCAAAATATAACAAGTAGTTATTATTATGATTAAGTTTATTATTTTAATGATGTTATGATTGAGTGACTGGCCACAGTGACGCGTTAGAGTACTCTGTAATGTCACTGTGGCTAATACGTTAAAAAATAATAATAATAACATGCAAATATTTTATTGTGTCGAGCGTCATACACATTTTGAATGATAGGCAAAATGACATGACATCTTCCACGTTTTCCGATTCAAAATGAAAAATCGTCTCCGATTGTTCCGATTTTGCTTATTCATCACAAAATATATACATTTGGAGACGTCTCTTTTGCTTTCGGCGTAACTTTCGCAGAGCTTGACACGTCACCTAAGCCACGAAAATCCTTACGCCGCACTACAGCATCAAAATCACATTTCAAACGACAATTTACATTTATAGAAATACCAAACAATATATTTATATGCTTACATACATCTGTGCATATACACAGAATCCGATTTAAGTATTCATACAAACAGTTAAAAAATCACAAATACAGAAAAATCTTTATGAATCATTCCAAATCTATCTCTGTGTAACAATTTTAAAACCATAATTGTAAAAATGAAGCGATAAAATACGAAGTGCAATAAAACAGTTATTATTCTACCCTGAATAGATATAACTTTGGATTTACGAGGCTTGCATGTAGCATAACGATATATATATGTATATGTATGGTAGTTATCGCATTGACCCATTTGATAGCATACGAACGAAAGTATTCAATCGAGAGTTGGAGGAAACTTTTGTTTGCAGAGTGGATGTACGGTCGTTGCGGGATTCGGATCCGGGATTAGCGGTACGGGGTGCATCCGGATGCATCCTGGAGGGCTCAGCATCCTATTAAAAGTGTACCCCGGCTCGTAATTACCGACATTAATCTCGGTCGATGCACCGGAAGTTGAATTGAATCGCGTACGAGCTCGCTTGAGGCACCGCCAGCCCGCTTCGTCGATAAGCCAGCCGCGGCTTAAGGGTTAATACGTGCCGCACCTCAGATACAAAATTCCCATTTACTATACACACACCGAGGATTACAAGACGTTATCCTACTCGATATTGTTTCATGTAAAAATTCAAACCATATACAATGTACATACATATACATATTATATAGATATGTACATATGTACATAATTGAATTATCTTAATACAATAATGTATTCGATTTTCTCAATGATGTGTGGAGTATGTCTATTATTATAAGTGTATGTCTATTATTTTCTATAATGACATACATATAAGTGTATGACTACGATGACATATAAGTGTATGTCTATTATTTTCAGCAAGCTCTGGGTGTTTATAAAATCAATGCCACCATCGAAAATCCGATTACTTTTATTTACTAATACCATATTAACTATTTATATAAATATTGATCGTAACAATTTTGCGCATTCAAAAATACAATAACAGATATGTGTATTAATTTAGACACACAGGAAGTCCTCGCCTTACGACGATTCACACTTACGACCGAAAAAAATCAACGATTTTCATAAAATTATTTTTTAAACATTACTTTTAAAATTTTTAAAGCATTAAATCATGGGCTGCCGTTACACCACTGTCCTTTAAAATAAGTTAAATGGCGCATATTTTCGATAAATAAGTAAATATGCACATTTTGATTTGAATAAAATTGATAAATTTTCTTATTATTATTATATTTTGACGTGTCTCCGTCGTAATTTGAGGAAGACCTGAATTTTTATTTTTTATTTTCATCGTGTATACTTTTTTCTTTTTTTGTTTAGCCATAGTGACGACATGGAACTACACTGTAATGTCACTGTGGCAAAATTGTACTAAATAAATAAATATTATACATATGTATGGATATTATTAACTATTTTTGGGATAAGTATTTGTATGTACATATATTATTAAAAATTTTGGGTTAAGGCCTGATTTTAAAAATTATAATATATGCATATGTACATATCAGTGCCGTGCCGTCATTGGACTAGGGTGATTAGGCTAGTCCCTTAAAATATTTTACATAACATTTGAAAATATCAACAAATCAATTACAATAAATTTAATTCGTTGTCTATATTGATTGAGTTCACTCGGATTAGCGAAGTTCAGAAACCAGAATCAGCCTACCTGAGGTAGTGGATTTTTATGGTATTATTGTCCACCGCGTCGCGTCGTTCGCTTGCACATACATATGTACATACTCGCCGTTTTAATACTGTTCCCTTCGCAGCACTGGTGAATACACATTATAGGTGTTTCGTCGAAGACAAAACATTTTTCAATTTACTCGTCTCTTCAAGCATTTGTGGAATTTTCTGATTTGTGTCTATCAAACATCATTCGAAACATTTTTTTTTTTAAATAACACATATTTACTCATAAATTCTTGAGTAAAAATACGGCAAGGGAATCGGCCCACGAAATGATTCCCTGAGAACATATCGGTGCGGATGGCGCGGAAACAAATAACGAGGGCTTGAAATGTTGCATTCTCGATCGATTGTTCGATAAATCATTCAGAAGATTAAATTATGGAGACACACAAAATGTTATTAAGAGTTTAAAAAGTCACGGTTTATGTGAAAGAAAAAAAATTGATTGCATTTTTATTTAGGTTGACGTATAATATACTATATTAAAGTTATATAAGACATTGTTGTAAAAGTAAATAACGATTCTGTATTAAAATCGCATTTTCTTCCGTCGAATAAAATGAACTAAAATCTGTTTGCCCTCTGACAAAAGCTCCAATAGAAACCTTTTTGATATTTGATATGATAAAAAACACATACAATCGAGCGTTTTAATCATATATGAAAAGCGGAAAAAAAAATACGAGAGAAAAACGAAATTTCGCGTGCAAAGAATATTTATTCGCATCGCACGCGAATGTAAAATATACAAATAAATAAATACATAATAAATATCCAAATTTTTGCACGGTTTAAAATTCAAGCTTAAATACACTCGCGCGAACTCTACATACTATTTATTATATATTATTATTTGAACTCTATTTTGATTGCCCGCTAGCTACTGCCGTTAATAAATCAAACCTATTTACAACGTCGTAAAATACAACAGTTTCCAAACGTTAACATACTGTTTAAAATCGGCGATAAAACTCTTTTAATGGGATCGAGGCGTGGTTTTAATACCACTTACATACACAAATAATTCCAAGTGATCCAACTATTTTTCAATTACGATCTTAATTAAATTATTTGTTTGCAGCAAATTGAATTTCAGCTTGTTTAATACGTTTTAGAATACACATACATATATACATATGTATGCATATATTTATATAATGTATACCAGAAGAGTGAGTTTTGATTTTTAAATGCTTTTTATTATTACTAAATAATGTTCAAAATACATATTATATCTATTTTAATAGCTACTGATCTTCTGATCATTTTCTATATTACAATGTTAATTTAATCATAGTACATATTATATTATTCTATTGTTAATGTACAGCATAATAGGAAAAAAGCTGATAAACCTATTTACAATTCTTATAAATGCTTGTAATACATCTAATACATAATATTAATTAAAGACTCTCTAAAGTCGATGATCTAAAGCAGATTGTGTTTAGGTAATCGAAGAGTGAGTCACATATATTGTATGTACATACATGTACATATGTTTGTAAGGTCATGAATATCTTCTTTTGCATCTGAACAAATAGTGAATACAAAATATCTATTTGTGGTACATATTGTAATAATAAAATCAAAGCCCAAAACCTAGTCACAGTGAATGTATCGTAAATTCTTCTTTGCCCTACAATTTCATCATTTGAACAACAGCGTATTTTTTTAAATTTTCGGATATTGCAGTAGAGAAAAGCTCGTATAAAAGATAAATGTAAAAGGATGTAAGACATATTGTTCATCAGGGTGGATATTGTCCTTTGAAATGGAGCCCGTCTGGCGACATTAATACGTATTATGGAGATATACAATTGTTGGGCATACAAAACGTAATGATCCAACTGTCACACGACGTCACCGCAAAAAGAAAATCCCTCGTCATCTACCCTTTCCATTGCCTTTCGTACGTTTTCTCCTTCTCGTTCGCTTCAACATCGCACATATGGCTTTCTGGCCGTCACATATACTGAAATCGACAGAAAATTGGAAAGTCTACTCGGAACAAACGATATTCCCCATAGAAACATAATTTCAATTAATGCGATTTCCTTATTCCTTTGTAGTCCTCTTTTATTAATTAATTATATGTATGTATATGTATATATATGTATATATCAGACTGCCGTATGTGTTTGGAACGATTTAATTACTAAGTTACCAATTAATAACACAATATATAAATGAAATAATATCTAAAGACTAGCGTAAATAAAACAAACAATGTTATTTTCTTCAGATATCAACCTAATCATATCCTCGGCATATGTATTATTATTTATTTTTTTATTAATCTGAGGGAGAATTATGATGCTGGCGGATCATAGACCATATTCAACGTCCATTATTTTGGTAGGTACTAATAACACTGAGTAAAAAAATCAATTTTTTTCTTATCGGAGCGGAGACTAATTTATCTTCACTAAATTCAAATATGACAATGATTTTTATCGGCTTCTTCTCGTTTATGAGATATAATTGTTTAAAAAAAAGCGCAATTTTTACAGATTTTAGGCTTTTGCAGTTACTCAAAATCTAATATTTTTGTGCCAAAAGTGAGTATTGGTCGGATGATTTTTTCTTTTAATTTTAATTTTTGTAAACGCTTATATCTCATAAACGAGAAGAAGCAAATAAGAATCATTGTTATATTCGAATTTAGTACGTCAAACTTAGTATCTATAGATTGATTAGTTTCCTCTCCGATATTTTTTGTTATTTTTCAGTGTTCTTAAAATCAATATTATCGATCTTTTTTGTTTAAAAAATAGTTTTTTTTCTATATAGTATAATAATTCCTTGAAAATATAAAGCAATTGCCAAGTTCGACCTCTGATGTGACAATTTTTTCATTCATGCCGTTATTACCATCCGACTCTTACTTATCACTAGTCACCGGAGCCTGAGGGGGCCGTGTATTGTTCAAAGGTTGTAAATGCATTGTTAAAGGTTTGCCGAACAATGGATAGCACTGTGACTATCCTACCTCTACTTATCACCTAAGAAGGATTGACGTTGGAAGGATGCGTTTCAAATAACAATAGAGAGCAAATAAAAATTGTTTTAATAATAAATTAACAATAGAAAAACCCTCTGCCTGAATCACTAGCCTAAGTCTACTTATCAACTAGTCAAATAGTTAAGTTCAAAGATTAGAGGAACCTTTGATTATTTTTTTCCATTGACACCAAATACGCTAGTACAATCAGTAAATTTGTTCCATCATGAAGAATTTAAAAAACATCAGTAAAAGAAAAATATGTATACCTTCATATTCGAAAGAATTAAAAGAAAGATGTAAAATAAGATTCAAGTTACATTGGTTAAATTTTTTTATCTCTTTATGAAAGCAAGAAATAAAGGAAAACTTAATAAGTAAGCTAAGGAGGCATCGTTTGTATTCATATAATAAATTAAAGTCTACGTTGACTTTGTATAAAGTTGACTTCTTTTATTTTATACGAGATGATAAATAGTCCATTAAAACAAAAATATTATACGGTAATATAATATCATTTTATTTTCAGTATTATTAACTACTTAAATAAAACGAAAGTTTATACATATACTGTATTAAATTAAATTATGTTAATAGCTCAAGAAAATTACAACTTCTACCTGTATTACGTTCGCTTAATTTAACACGATTCCAGGGTTTCTCCTATTTTTAGGCACCTCTCTGTTCGAATGCTACACGATACGTTATGTATCACATGAAGATGTGCCAGATGTATAAATACACATTTTATTTATTTACTGTATGTGTACGCACGTACATACATATGTATGTAGGTTTGCTCTGTAAATATGTGATATTTGGTCAGACGTAGACGCGCGCTGCGAAACCGAGCCTCAAAGCTTCGTAAAATTTTTCTTTGCAAATATATTCGCATAACGCAAACGGAGAGTGTTTTTCGTAATCTTTAAACGTACCTCAAAGCGTTTTATGTATGTTTTTTTACTGACTGTAAAGCGTATTCTTTACGGTTCGCCCTCCTCGTTGCGTTTATAAATAACTAGCTGGTTAGCCCGTTATAAGGCGGTTGGTGCTCGAGAATTTCACCCTTTTTAGAAACTTTATCCTTTTAGACAATTTTATTTTATTTTAAATACTAGCTGAACCCGGCATGCGTTGCAATTCCACAATAACGCATGCAATTCTAGTTCCCGTTCCCGTTCCCGTTCCCGTTCCCGTTCCCGTTCCCGTTCTCGTTCCCGTTCCCATTCCCATTTGTCGGAAAAACGCAGGCAGCGAACACATTTGAAGTTATTCAATTATTTGTTTATTTTGCCCTAAAAACATTTGAAATTATTGCGTTGCAATGCCATTCATTCCCGTTTTTCACGTTTTTGTTCCTGTTTTTGGCCGATTTTTTTCACAGTTAGCTTCCCGGACATGCATACAATAAATTCTGAAAGTTCCATCGTTCCATCGAACAATAACGCATGCAATTCCTGTTCCCGTTTCCGTTTCTCGATGCGTTTCGATAAGTGAATGTTTCACTTTCAAATTAATCTTCAAAATAAGGCTTCGCTTGGTATTTGTAATATAAACCGCTTAAACATGATTATTATTAATGTGCGCGCGCACATTAATACGGGAGGAAAAGCCTGTTCCTCTTGTTCCTGTTGTATCCTGCTCGCGCAAATTAAGTGAGTATGTACCGTTTACCATGCACCATTTTTTTTTTTTTGATCTTTCGACTTAAGATCTTTCGATTTTCGATCTTTGCCTTCCGATATTTGCGTTTTCTGTAATTTAACATTTTGTATAGTCACGGAGACTGATGATATGCATACATGCATATTTACAAAATTTACTACAAGAACGGAATTATAATAATAAAATATATACATATAAATACATCTCAGTATATAAAGCTTAAGCTTACAAATAAAACTGACGTGATATTTATTACTATCATATTATGAGAATATATTCTAAAAATAATCTTATTTAATTAAAAGCGACTTTTATTTCAGTAAGCGTGAAATATTAAAACTTAATTTGGGAATAAAGTAGATTTTTATATACGAACAGCAAAAAGCGTGACGTTTTCTAGCTTGAAAACTAAATTACGATTGAAATTAACTAGAGATTTTCGCCTTTTGAAAATCTTATGAATTGAATTAAAAATAAAATTACATTTATTAAAATGGGCGATGTTCATGGACCAAATTGCCACGATCGTGCTTCTCAAACACTCCTCGGGGAATATACTTTTTTCACTTCGTCGACGATCGAAGAAAAGTCGCGCATTAAAAATTCATTCAAAGGGCTGGTTTTTCCGGGAGCGTCAAATTTTCCCACACGAGGAAAATCGCCCCCCCCTCTCCATCTCATATTTTACCCTTTAATTTAATTACACCGGAAGTGCCGAGCGCTGACTTAAAGCCTTCGATAGTTGCTTTTGAGGGGTACGATGCTTCCTTCCGATCTGGGCTACTTCCCCTTCCAATTATTGCTTTCAATTTAAACCGTCAGACCCAATATACGCAACATATTATATTTTCAAAGCACTATGTATTCCCACAGCTCCATGAAAATATTACTATCCATGCATATCTAATTTTTTTGATTTTTAAATGCTTTTTATTATTACGAAATTATGTTCACAATACATCTTATATCTATTTTAATAGCTACTGATCTACTGATCATTGCATATCTAATGTAATATTATAATTACATAATAATGATTCCATTTCGAAAAGTAATGAAATAATAACCAGCAATTTTGATCGGTGGTCACGCTAATGCGAACCGCCGAGAGGTATCGTACTCAAGCCCTGGTTTGACCTCGGTTGAAAAGAATTTATATACAGAGTATTTCTGCAGTGTTGTTGGTGAAATTAGGATATTTGTGACTCCAAGTCGATCATTTCCTATCAGAGTTTGCCAATTTATCTGAATTCATTGTTTGAAACGGTTCTTTATCAAATCAGCAACCAACCAACCTACTATTTATCACCACTATTTGAATATAATTTCAAATTTACTGTCTATGAGTGTACAAGTACATATTTACACGTCTAAAACCATTGTCACTTTGGGAAAACTGTATTAGCACCATGTATTGTAAAATTTATTAGCACTATGTATGTGAAAACTGTATTCACTTATGCATATAATGTGCATACATACATATTAATCAATCATACTAATAAAAACAGATTAAAAAGTAATACTACTGATGTCGCCCAACTGATATGTGAATATTTAGAAACATAAATACATTTATTTTCTAAAATTGAATTTTTGGCAATAGAAGTGAAAATATCTTAAACTGAAAATTAATACGAAATAATTGACTACATAAAGATACTTTGTTGAGCTAACCAAGAACTCGATACGAGAAAAAAAAACAATATTTTCTATTTGGATCCATAAGTGAACATATTTATTTGATTTGAAATACAATTTAATGTATAAAGCTCTCAAAATTCGGCTTTTTTAATTCTTCAAAGTTGATTGAAAACGACCAAAACAATTAATATTTCAATTAAGTTTTAGAATTTTTTATAAAAATATATTTACATTAAAATTTCTAACACTAAATACGAACATAAATATTTTTACATAAAAAACACATTACATCGCTTCCATTATTCGACAGTTAAATATCGTATCACAAAATGATATTGATTACAATACATATGAGTATAAGGAAAACAAATTAGCAAAAAGTATAAGGAAAACAAATTAGTAGCCAGCAGCATAGCTCGGACGTTAAGCTTCTGCTTACCGTCAAGAAGGTGCCGGGTTCTATCCCTGAATGAAAATGAATTTTTCAGAGTATGCTGTTGGTCAGACCTGGATTTGTGACTCCAGGTTGATCGTTTCCTATCAGAGTTTGCCAATTTTCTTTGATTTCATTGTTGAAACGGTTCCCGAAAAAAAAATTGGCTAAAAATCCTTCCTACCTACTATGTCACCACTATTTGAAATTTAATTGATGTACAATAAAAATTTATGTACAATTCATAGATGTCTCGTTAATTTGCGAGTTTTTTCAGTGTCTCGCAATTCAACGACTTGCGCTGCATTTGTATTTGTAATTGGCCAGGAAGGCGCATTGGGATTTACCTGTAAGGCCTTCCTGGTATATATGTAAAATAAAAAAAATATGAAGAAAAGTGTTTTGTTAAATATTCACAATACGAATTTATATTTTCTCAATCAACCTATGATTCTATCGAAGTGATTAGTAATAGTAATTTTGTAATAAATCTTCATGTATTTTTTGACAAACAGACAATAGTCGAGTAGTCCCTGATCGATAATATAATATATATATATATATATATATATATATATATATATATATATATATATATATATATATATATATATATATATATATATATATATATATATATATATATATATATATATATAACTTACCGATCATCTTTGTATGAACCAACCAAATCAAACGAAGTTAATATAAGCATTGAATTTCCTAACTTGAATCTTCCCGAGAAATCTTATCTTTCCATGTATAGAATCCATCCTAAGAAAAAAAATATTATTAAATTAATATAAGATACTAACATGTCAATAAAGTCAAAAACTTAGATGATCGTTTTTCAAAGTTTAATCCGCAAATTTATGAGATATCTATAATAATACATCAGAAAGTTTTCATTCGCACCGTGTAGGTTTTTGTGAATTGTAGGTGTAGTCGGATGAGTTTATTTTCCTCGTGGACAATTTTTTTTAATTCGGTTCTCAACCGTCGATATTTTTAATACGCGTACGTGTCATTCCGGTGATGCGATTGTAGGGGGCGTGCTTGTCCCTTTCATTCAGGGTCCCCGGAGAAATCAAGGAATTGTTTGAATGTGAAACGTAGCCCGTGTTTACATTTGGACGACTGCTTTTATTGCATATTTTCGAGTCGAAAAAAATAATAAAAAAAACACGAGAAAAAAAAACAGACATATTTTCATCGTGAAAAATACAACGCGAGATACGGGAAAAAGTACGCAATTTCCACGTGAAAATACGCGTAACGCGCGCCCGATCCGAAGAGACGGATAATGGGATAATCGAATCACTGGATAAACGGGTGTGTCCTTGTTTGCGCTTATTGAAAATTTCAATTTCCAATTTGTGTCGACAATTGATTTCGAAACATTTTTCATTGTTTGTCAACGAAACGAACAATTTCGTTATAAGCTATCCATGTTCATGTACTATGGCGAATTAACAGACATATTGAAAATTTGAACCATGAAAATCCTAGGGATTTGAAAAACACACACAAACGTAAACATGAACATATATACCTGCTGCATGTTTTAATCATTTTAATAAAATGTATATTCAAAGAATGTCGATGTACTTTTTTCTAACTTTTTGGAACATTTAACAGTGACTGTGTCAACATGAAAAACATTTTCAAATGAAAACGTGAATTTTAAAATGAAACTTATTTATACATAAAATATTTATATTTTTATTGCATTGAAAAATCATCCAAATTTCCAGATTTCATTACAATAATATTTTTTTATTGTTAACTTTTTATATGGCAACGTAAAAAAATAGAAACAGAAAATATTGATATCGAACTTTGATTAGTTATGTATATATAATATCATTAAAAAAACTGTATGTGTACTACAATATCGCAACGATAACGATTTTGTGTGTAGGAGCTATGAATGTACATATGTATGCATGTATCATCATCATCATTTACAGCCTTTCACCATCCACTCTTGGATGAAGGCCTCTCTAACACGCTTCTACCGTCTCTGTTTTGCGTAACTCTCATTCATTTCACCATACACATTTTCTTTATTTTGTCTACCCATCATCATTGCGGCATTCTTTTTACCCTTTTGCATTCTCTCGGATACCATTCTAGCATTTCTTTTATCCACTTTTCGTCCATTCTTGTTGCCACTTGGCCTGCCCATTGCCATTTCAGTATCTTTTAGAGGGTGCAGAGAAAATCTCTACAGAGAGAGTTTAGGCGCTATCCTTATTTATTTCCCAGTAAGTTTGTTATGGGCTGTTGAGCTTTGACTTCTTAGCCTCGCGTAGAAACACTCAAATCGGTAAGCTTTTTCTAAAAATTCTAAGTGGTGAATGTCAACTTCCAGAAGTTCTGTCAGCTTCAAACTGTAGGTACCTGGGAATCTGAGAGAATTTCACTCCAGAACTGTTTCTGTCAATTCGTTATAAATAAGTTTAATTTTAAAAGAAATAATGTGCTTGATGACTCACCCCTTTCAAGAGCCATACGGCTGCCTAACTTGCTGTCTGAGGGTTTTGATGTTTTTATTGCATCATATACATAGTTCTGTTAGGCAACATATTTACATACATATGTATGTACACTATAACATTTTTAAATATTATTTATGTTGTTTTCATTATGTAATTTTATTTTTTAGTATTGTTGCGTTGGGGTGGGATGAGGATCCAAATGAAAGGCCAAAATCACTTCACAGCATTTATTCAATGATTCCAGTCCACACGAAACCGTCGCACACTCCAGAATAAATTAATTTATCTTTTAACCAGTGTTGTAGTGCTAAATAAAAAAGAACCAGGTGTTTAATTTTTATGACCCCCCCCCCCCCCCCACTTTTTTCCTTACTAAAAAAAAGTTGAAAAGTTGTTAATTTTGGTAGTTCAAATATTTATAAAAAAAAACGAAATAATAATTAACAAATATTCTTACTTGTTGAAGTTCTGATGTATTCTTTTTATATTTTAAAAAACTTATATAATGCATCCACTTCAACATCTTTGATTTTGCAAAACTCGTGTTTTTGTGTCAACAGCAACATTTGCTTTTAGCAATGCTAAGACCATGTACATATGTATGTATGTCAAATTTTAACATGTGAATTCAGAGATGACTATTCATTTATGCTGAGTTCCCTCATTTTATCTATCCTCAAGTGCGTATGGTCAATAGTTTAAGGATGTTTTCTTTCGAAGTTTTGGATGGTTTTAGATAAAAAATCGAATAAATTTCATTAAACGTCTTTTAAGTTTTGAATGTGCTCAGATTACTATTCGATTGTGGACATCGAGTGTTATAACGAGAGTCTGCTCATAATATTTGGAATACAAAGTTTTATGTGAAGTTTTAGTCAAAATATATTTTAATTGTACTCGAAAAGCAATGTTAATATCAATCAAAGTGCTAGGGCGGTGACCTGGCTCATAAAGAAGTACCAGGGCGGTGACCTGGCTTGACTACGCCACTGCTTATAACGGACAAGTTGCCCACCACAGCTTCCTCGATCCATTTATGTATCTATTTTCTAGGCTCGTAAAGGTCTACCGCGGTGAGTCTATTGTTATGTAAGAACTCCAGCGTATCCTTTGTTCGGGCACTTATGAGTAAAGGGCTGATAGGAAGCGTGCCGTTCATTGTTAATTGTTCGCTGTGCTTTATTAAATTTTATGAAGAACCTTTGTAAATAGACCCAAAACGCCCTGATTCCTGGAAAAAGCACGCTTTCTCTCCGCCCTTTACTTATGAGTCCCGTCTCTATTGTTCACCCACGAATACACTTAGACAGTGGATACTCTCTCTCTCATGTTTCCACGTTACAGTATAATGTTTATTTACTGTATGGATACATATGTATGTACATCTGTGTGTGAATTTTTTTATATGTTTATTTATATATATTCATGTGTATTTGTATATATGGATGTACATATTTATATGCATATATATGTATGTATGTTTATATATGTGTGTATCTTCATATGTGTTTGTGTGTATGAACATGTATTTTTTTTTCATTGATTCAATGATTATTACTTTTTTTTGTAATTGGCCAGGAAGGCGCATTGGGTTTACCTATTAGGCCTTCCTGGTATAAGTATATAAATAAAATATACTTACTTAATGATCAAATATTTAATTATTAATCTCAAGCTATGTATATGTGTCACTCATATAAATGCAGTCTAGTTTATAATCTAATATATAATTTCGAAAGAGACTTGGTATGTAAGTATGTTTGTATGTAAGTATTTTTGGTTGGGAACATCGAAAACAAAACAAAGTTTCTATGACGACGATTGGATATATATTTTTTTCGATTCAAATAAAAAACAAATTAATATTTACTATTAGATTCGCCATGTTTGAGCTGTTCATATTACAAATACTGAGCGAAGCCGGGTAAAACAACTAGTACATAATAAATTAAACCTAAAAAGTCTAATAGATTGGAACAATTAATTATTGTTGATACGATCGGGCTAGATTTCCCTAATTTATAAAATTATACAAAACGCTCATAAAATACACAATCCATATATTTACGTAACTAATATTGAGTTGATTACTATCAAACGTTTCATTATCGTAAACTTTTAATGATAGGCATACCTCCATTGTGAACACAAAGTTATTCAACATTCGCTCGATTACGATCCAACCATAACGTTGCCAATCATCTTTAACAACTCCCTCGACATGGGGATTGAATGGGGCTATTCGTTTATGTCCTCAGACTCACCTGAGGGACGGTTGACACGATTAAAAACGACCCCACACTTTACAACCGCTGCAACCCAACATGCGCTGAACCTACATACGGCATATAAAAGTTTCTCTAGTTGGCAATTTTACTATATATGTATGTACATATGTACATATGCATCTAATATATGAAATTCATACATTTCAACATCGTAAATATAAAACGTTTGTTTATATACATACATATGTACATATGAATACATGAGAATAGTTCACTTTTAAATTTAATGACGTCGCGACAGTTCATCTATTTATAACATACAATAGAAGACTTGAGACTGACAGACATATAACGACTGTGTACTAAAATCTTCTCAATATAGTTCGGCCGTGCCTATAAAAACGGTGGTTCTATTTTATTTTTTGTCTGGCGTTGGATTATCCGGCCGAAAAATTCTCCAGTTTCACAACTGATACGTTATATTTATATGTACTTATCTAAAACACGATCGATCGGAAAATTCGTTCAAATATTTTTCATAGACCGAGTAATTGGTTTCATTAGATAACTGTAAATAAAAATTAGACATGCTCGCTGTCATACAATCAAATGTATGTAGATTGTCAATGGAATGACAGCGACAGGTGCTCGTATAGCTCTAACGTCAATATAAATTAACCAAATGGATTCAATACAGATAGATACACATATATATATATATATATATATATAGGATCCGGATGTGAAGGATTCCAAGTGAAACGCAGATTAAGTCAGAACTATGTATTTATTAACACATCTTCGGGCTTGCTCTCCAACAAGTGACCATAACAACACGCATCCGGTCTTTCCCAGGCATACCACACACACTCTATCTCGGCTCGTTTAAAAATCAATTCTACATTCGGTCATTCCTGACTGTCATTCGCCCTCGGATGACATTCTTCGTCTTTTATACTTTTACAGCATTTCATCTCACATTCTTTTACATTTCATCTTCTACTCTATACAATGTATCATCTTACATTCTTTTAAAACATTTCCTCTATCATCCTCAACAATGTTTCATCTCACATTCTTTTACATTTCATTTTCCACTCTATACAATGTATCATCTTACATTCTTTTAAAACATTTCCTCTATCATCCTCAACAATGTTTCATCTCACATTCTTTTACATTTCATTTTCCACTCTATACAATGTATCATCTTACATTCTTTTAAAACATTTCCTCTATCATCCTCAACAATGTTTAATCTTCCATTCCATAAAATCATCTTATATTCTCCTAAACATGCTTTCAATTGTCACAATTACAATTTAAATCACAATTACAATCATCATCACAATTACAATCATCATCACAACTACATTTCAATACACTTATACATCAATCATTTCACAATTTACATAACAATTACAATTATAACAAATTAATCGTTACACATTTCACTACAAATCAATTTTTTCATTTCAACACAATTCAATCTTCAATAAAGTTACACATAACAATTAAAGTTACACATAAATCATCACAATTACAATTTAAAATTATGTCAAGCAATACAAAACATTAAAATCAATACCTTTACAATGACAAGTTAAATCTTTACATCGGAAACAATCACATTTTATAACATTACTAGAATTAGCAATAAAACATTAAAATCAATACCTTTACAATGACAGGTTAAATCTTTACACCGGAAACAATCACATTTTAAAACATTACTAGAATTAGCAATAAACATTAAAATCAATACCTTTACTATGACAGGTTAAATCTTTACATCGGAAACAATCACATTTCAAAACATTACTAGAATTAGCAATAAAACATTAAAATCAATACCTTTACTATGACAGGTTAAATCTTTACATCGGAAACAATCACATTTCAAAACATTACTAGAATTAGCAATAAAACATTAAAATCAATACCTTTACAATGACAGGTTAAATCTTTACATCGGAAACAATCACATTTTAAAACATTACTAGAATTACATTTCAATACAGTTATCTTATATTCTTCTAAGCATGTAACCAAATTAAAACATGATTCAATATACAAAGCACTTCCCAAAAATACTAGAATAAGCAATAAAACATTACACTTTTCAATCATCAAATTACAAGTAAGGCTTAACTAAAAACCCTCCAGGCATTTCACTTATTCTCTAATTCACAAACGCACACTTCACTTCCATCGGTGCAACTTAAATTCTATCCAATGCCCTCGGCGATTCTCTGTGACTGTCCGAGGAATCTGCCGTCACCCCACAGATATTCTGCTAGTAATTTACCATAAATGAAGTCAACACATATTGGTTCTAGCTCACTGATACATCCAGTAAGTCTTTTCTCAATCCATGGTTCTATTTTCTTTTCCATTGAATTAACATCAATCCGACTACGACCGAGCTTGAAAGTGAATACAGTGTCCTTCGGTGTTGAAATTTTGACTGGGTCTCTTAATCCTTCTTGTGATTTAGCCATATCTTTCTCTTTGTCTTTATGTTTCTCCTCTTCTTTATTCTCATCTTCAGAATTCTTCAAATGACTATAATCCTTAGATCCTTTTCTAAATTGATCATCGGGTGGTTGATCTGTATTTGAAGACGGTATGTCTCCGTAGTCCCAAAGTCTTCCTCTTTGCAAACCATCACCGTCCATACTTCCATCAGCCAGGTTCACACCTCCATCAGCCATGTTCGCATCGTCCTCTTCATCATTGGAAACAATGAGTTTTCTTTGAGCAGACATCTCTCGTGAAGCCCGTTGCTGCAAAGGTCTTTTTCTGTGCAAACCATCACTGTTCACACTTACATCGGCCATGTTTACATCTCCATCGGCCATGTTCGCCTCGTCCTCTTGTGTTGGAATACTGACTGGTTCTCTTATTTCTTCTTGTATTGGAATACTGACTGGTTCTCTTATTTCTTCTTGTATTGGAATACTGACTGGTTCTCTTATTTCTTCTTGTATTGTCAAGACAGTCTTTGTTTTGGTGCTGTTACATTGAGCTGATATGTGCCCAAACTCGTTACAATTGAAACAACGAGTTCCTCTCGTCTTAAACCTACAGTCGGCTGCTAAGTGACCACGTCCACTACAATTGTAGCATCGTGAACTCAGTCTTTCTCGGTTTTCACGGTTTCTCACGGGCCCCGTCACCCTGGGTTCGTCGTCCTCTCTAATTTTCTCGCACTGCGTAATTCGCGTCTTCAGCTCCTTAATAGATCCAGCCCAGCTCAGAATCAATTTTTCGTACTTATCAAACCCAAGTCCACCAATTATGTACGCGATAATCGCCTCTTCCTCAATAAAACTACACTTGGCTGCAATCCCCTTCATCCGGTAGATATAGCTTAAACTGTCTTCTGCTTTTCCCTTTTTCTCTAACCTCAGTTCTCTGTGCACGTCCGCACTATTCAACTGATGGCCAAACTCTCTGGTCAATCGTTCTTTTAATATCGCCCACGTGATTATGCCCGTTTCCGAGTCCAAGAAGTTCTTGGCAGTTCCTTCACACAGCATCCGCCCATACACCAACTGTTGTGTCTCCGTCCAGCCGAGGATTTGCGCGTTTTCTTCGAGGCGCTCAATCCACACTGCAATAGGGCTATTTCTGCCGTTATATTTCGGCAGACCGAAATCAACCTCCAGATCTCGGAAATTGAACTGTGGTATCTCCCTCGTCGTCGTTGCCACTGGCGTCGTCTTTCTCGTCGTGGATATCATCATCGTCGTGTGGCGAGTTCGCTGACGTGACGTCACCGACGTCACGGGCTTCCGCATTCTCGTCATCGCGCGCGCGTCCTAACCTCAACTGTCAAAACTCCGCGTCGTCGTCTGACCGCTTCTGGCTGTCACTCGAAATGTCTTCAGGCATCCCGGACGAGCCCCCAAATATAGGATCCGGATGTGAAGGATTCCAAGTGAAACGCAGATTAAGTCAGAACTATGTATTTATTAACACATCTTCGGGCTTGCTCTCCAACAAGTGACCATAACAACACGCATCCGGTCTTTCCCAGGCATACCACACACACTCTATCTCGGCTCGTTTAAAAATCAATTCTACATATATATATATATATATATATATATATATATATATATATATATATATATATATATATATATATATATATATATATATATATATATATATATATATATATATATATATATATATATATATATATATATGTGGGATCCAAAGATATAGGGAGGATTGCGGGAGAGATAATCAAAGACGATGTTGGTCCATCAATGTACGTTTATTGTACCATTGAGTATAAACACGTGCGCGTACGCACCACCGGCGGCCGCCCGGCCAACGGTTCGACTACTCACCGTCAGTTGGCGTCACACTTCTGCCAACTCACAAACAGTGTACACTCATGTGTACCACTGTTTGTACATCACTCCTTAACATTACCCATTACATAATTCGCTCACACACATAAAATCCCACATTCGGCCATACCTGACATAAATACGTCTCGGATTTACAGTAGTACATAAACAATAGAACAGGTGATATGTAATAATTGAAGAAAACACAAATCATCTTTCATTCTTTGTAGTGTTTCATCTTTCATTCTTTGTAATGTTTCATCTTTCATTCTTTGTAATGTTTCATCTTTCATTATTTATTCATTTAAAATAAAAATAGTTTATCAGCATTAAAAATAACATATTTCGTCGTAAACAATAAAAATATTCGTGGTTCGCAGCTATACATTAGCGTTTCTTCGTTCTTCAGCGTCACCTCACACGTGGCACCACCGACCCTTGACACCGATCCCCTCTCCAAACCCTCAGGTACCGTCAGGTCCAACCGTCTGTTGAAACCTATAGAAGAGTGACCGTGCCAACAAGCCGTCGTGATAGACCACCGTGGATCGTCAGCCTTGGAATTCGACGCGCCTCTGCACCGCCAACAAAACGCGTTTACCTTCACTATATTCGCAATGAACAACACATTCAAACACACACACAATCACACTATGATTCTCAGCTGATGGTCGTCTGTAAGCTCGTCTCGTCATCTGTCATCGTCGCGGCGATGTCAAATTGCGCGCGGCTTGTGACGTCACGCTCCGTCCTCGACGCTGACGCGTCATACTCCGTCGCGGCTGATGTCATCGTCGATGTCCTTGTCATCTTGGTAGTCGTTGGTCATCACAGTCATCGGGGTCCTCGTAGCACACGTCCGCCACTATGTTATGATGATAGCCGCCGACTCCAATTTCTCCGGAACACCCGTGGAATATTCTCGAACACGAATGGCCGCCATCTGTCAGATTGCCGGCGTCTTCTCCTCTCTCGCAATCTTAATCCCTATCCCGGAACCGAGCCCCCATTTGTGGGATCCAAAGATATAGGGAGGATTGCGGGAGAGATAATCAAAGACGATGTTGGTCCATCAATGTACGTTTATTGTACCATTGAGTATAAACACGTGCGCGTACGCACCACCGGCGGCCGCCCGGCCAACGGTTCGACTACTCACCGTCAGTTGGCGTCACACTTCTGCCAACTCACAAACAGTGTACACTCATGTGTACCACTGTTTGTACATCACTCCTTAACATTACCCATTACATAATTCGCTCACACACATAAAATCCCACATATATATATATATATATACATTTTTTTCTAAGTTTGTGACACTACATGAAGACCATGGCATAACAGGAATAGCTGATGCGAAAATATAACAAAGAGATGAGGGAAACAAAAAATAAAAATAAAAAAAAAATTTATACATTATCATAAAAAAAAACAATACCAGACAATAGTAAAAACATCAATTAACGGAATAATTAGTAGAGAATGTCTACCAATATATAAGAACTAGCCTAAATACAAAACATCCCTGCGAGGCCCAAAATGGAAGAGAGAAAATCAAAATTCCACTCATACATCACATACAATTATAAAAATTATTATAAGCGCAGGCTACCAAACACGTAGGCTAAGATAATTACCGATAACCTACGTTAAAAAATGGAAAATATCGCACTGCAGTTACGATTTCATTGAGAAGTCGGATAGCTCTTGGAATAGAAGCCATCAAATATAACGGCTCATATAATATAATATTATAACAAGTTTGTATTATTCTAATCGAATAAAGTCTAGATTGCAGGCATTCTTTTGATGAAATTCAGAACTCAAACTCGTGTGTACATACATTAATAAAGCAATATACATTTGTTAAATTGCATTCCGAAAACAGCATTTGCAATCGTCTTGTTCGGTTGACATGAATTTTTTTGAGATTCAGCGAATGTATTTTTTTTGTTGTGTACATGAATAAAGACCGACGTTTCCATTACGACGAAGCCAGGGCTGGCTTAATAATTCAGCAGGCCATTGCGAAACCCAGACGCAAATATTTGTGTCGGTTGTACGGCAAGCAGTCTACTGGAAATTGCATCGTGACAGTTTTGAAAGCAGACACCTCACTTTGGAAACCTTGTTTTAATGTATTTAATAGAAAGCAAAATATTGTTGCGGAAGCGACAATTAATTTTAGCTTTATAACTGAATGTTTGTATGGTGAGGTTGGCTTATTTCATTTTTTTTACGTATTTTCGTTGAACTTTTAATAATGCGCGAAAAAATGGTTTTCCTCGTTTGTTATTAAAGCAAAACGTCACTGGCAGAGCAACAAGAAAATGAAACCGTTTTACGACGTGAAAAGAACGAAAATGACCTCTAACCACTTTTCGCGCTACGAAATAATGCTTTTGTAAAAAAAGTAAAACTCGTTGGTGAAAATCGCGTTAATATTACTTCATGAGGGAAAAATTTCGTTGAAAAATCGTTCCAGAAAATTCGATCAATTTTTCTACATCGGTAATCACTAACGATCTTCGTAACTTTTTCCCTCGTTCGTTCAACGTTTTTTTGACATTCTAAAAGAAAACTTGGGATTGATCAAATATTTGTTAAATTAAGGTTTTCCCTAAAAAAAACTCGATACATTGTTGTATTTTATATAGCGTTTCGCACTTCGGAAAATCCGGTTTACATCCGGAAACAATTTCCCACCCTCAATATAAATTCAATATATGTATGTATGTAAGTATAAGCCATATAATTTCAAATAATTATTATTGATCAGTATTTCAAATCAGAACATTTTTTTTGAAACTTTAACAAATATCTTCAATCTTGTAGTATATTTTTTAATCCGCATTAGAAAAATCGTCATAGTCTCATAAAAAGTTGACGGTCGCTGTTTGTGTAGCAATCAGATAGTCGCAGAATGATCCACAACTTTTCCAATTAAAAATGAAATATCCTCTCGGAAGAATTCAACGAACGGTTATTTTTGAAACTTAATTAATTTAAAGTTAAAGCAACCATTTATTTTGTCGCGAAAGAAATGAAGAATTGATAATCAATTAAAACTTTTGATAAAATAATTGATGGACGTTCCAAATTTATAACTGCCATAATATTATGTTCACATTGAATTTATTATGACGATAAAAGGCTGTACTTTGCATGAAGTGCGGATACGGAAGTTTTGAGCCATATTTCACTTAAATATAACAACATAATAGAGGCTCTATCGCGAAAAAAGGTAACTTTCAAAGTATAACGACATTTAGCGAATTTATTTCCCCGCACAAAAAAATCACATAATTCATTCATCCTTTTGACAAGTAAATCGATTACTGATACATACCTACACTAGCTGATGATTATTTTTTTATGAATGAGAAAAAATATATAAATTTTATTCTATTTATACGAATACTTAAATAGAATTATACATAAATAGAATGTTATTTTAGGAATAATTATGCAAACAGGATAGGGAGAGGGTAGGAGAAGTAGGCCTGACATAAATTAACGCTTAGAAAAGTTTTCCCGGGCGGGCTTGCGCGCAACTATAGTTAATATATAATGGCTTTGGTGGCTTTTATTCTAAACTATAGTGAATATCTGAGAAGGCAGGCATAGTTATACACAGGCATAGTTAGCGTCCTAATGTTTGTAATGCCTCCCTAGGGCCAACATACTAATAATTGATGACATACGCCTTAGTTTTGACTAATTGTGAGTATCTGTGCGGGCGCTGCGCAAATTCTCAAAGTGGGTTACGCGGCACCCCTTTTCGATCAAATCAACAAAATCGATAATATTATATATGAGCACATCACCCTTAAATGAAATATAAAAAAAGTCCCATAAAACACCCTTTTTGATGAAAGGAATAAATACTTTCAAATTTAAACACTATTATAATGATCTCAATACATATAAAACTTTTAGAAATTTATTCCTTCAAATATGCATCATTTTTCATTTCTGTAATTGCATGATCGATGAAAGACTAATGATTAAAGATTATAATTTTTTATTTCAATAAAGGTATCATACATAAAAAAAATCTACAAAAAAGACTACAGTTCCAAAATAGCATTATGTAAGTCGTAGATACCTAGATACTACTTACAAATTAATTATGAGATTGCATGACAGAATCACTAACAACCGAACAAATAAACTTGTGAAGGAATTCGATGATTACAACAAGATGTCTAAACCCTTCTTTAACACTTGCCGCACTGTGATGGATAGCAAGTGACCAGTACTTATACTGAAATATACTGAATATTTCATCAAAACCTCTATAATTTTAATTATGTCATTACGAAATAAAAACATTGATCAATAACAACAGAAATAATTATTTTTACAGGAAGCCCCTTATAAATAGACGCAAGAGTACGCGCTGTGCTCAACGGTCAATGTGAGAATGATATCCGCCTTGGGATGGCGGATCTGCTTCAGACGCTATTTTTCAAATTTCTTGCACCTATTTTATATTATTCGACGTTTTATACACGATAAAATGATCTTTATAGCTAATTACAATAATTAAGCTCGCAGATTTTACATTATTTTAACTTAAAACATACATTTTTAACTGGACGCCAAGAGTCCAGCACAGTGGCTAGCAAAATTTTTAGCTCAGTAAGGCAAGTGTTAAATAAATAATAATAATAATATATGGATACAATATATTGTTAACATTTATTAGAATTGTTAATACGTATAACATTTTTTCCTATTATGACCATTAAAATAAGATACTATTACAAATATAAACAAGAAAAATGATGTGTAAAAAATAAATAATGATCACTGAATCGGTAGCTATTAAAAGAGATACAAGATGTAATTGTGAAAATAATATGTGAACAATAAAAATCTTTGAAAATTTTCAAACATCACTTCATTCCAAAAAAATAATTGATGACTTAATTCTGTCAATGATAAAAATATTGCCAGTATTCCAAACTTTTTTAACAACTCAACTATAAACTTGGTTACCGATTCAAAAATTTGTATGATAAAAAATTACATACATATGTACGTGTCAAACTTCAGTACATATGTATTTAGAATTCATATAGATTCATTAATTTTTTAAACAATATCCACGACATATTTACACCCAGTGTAAAACATTATTTAAAACATAATTAAAATCACAATGAAACCTTTAAAATTAAAACTCTCTAAAAGCCGTTTCAATCAAACAAGAAAATATTTCAAAACGTGTCAAACGCCAAAACGCGTGCATAGCGAAACATGACATTCCCTTTGAATCTCAATCACACAAGTATACGTCCGCTTTATTCATACACACTGTACAATTAAATTTAACAAAACCACTGATGCAAACCACCACGGAGGCTTGCTTTCGCCATCAATACGTTAATTGGCCTATCAAAGTTTAATTAGCGCCAAAATTAAAGGGAATAAAGCGATGGGGGTAGGTGGTGAGGCCAGCTATTGATCGTCGCCACCGACAAAAGAGACTTTACCTCACCAAAGTGAAACACTGTGTGTATGGACACCCCCTACGAGCCAAAATCGAACCGGCTAAAGCTCCCGTTCTCGTGTGCTCTCGCAAGTCGCGAATATTTAACGAGTATTTGCATATCGTCTGCGGTGGAGAGATCGGAGTACACACGTCAGCCGGCTAATTAGTTGGTTTGATAGCGAGACGTGGGCGTATAAACGGTTCGCACACGTCAATTAAATTAACTCAAATAAAAGGATTCATTTGCGAATCTGCGCTTTTGGTTGGAAATTCCCATACTCTGTGACGACGCAGTCCGTTGCACCGATAAATTAGGTTGAAATCACTGTGAAACTTTTCTTTTAATCTATAAGTAAGTACGGCACTCATATAATTCAAGGACTTCAACGAGTTAAAATTTCCCTTCAATTTAAAATGAATTTCTTAAAATCAGTGGTTGCGCAATGCGAGGATATAGTTAAACGTTAACATATTCACAGTTCATTATATCCAATATTATTAAATGAGCTTCTCTTGTACATATAATTTTATATCAATTTTATATCAATTTTATATCCGAGCTAAGCCAGCAGCATAGCTCGGACGTTAAGCTTCTGCTTACCGTCAAGAAGGTGCCGGGTTCTATCCCTGAATGAAAATGAATTTTTCAGAGTATGCTGTTGGTCAGACCTGGATTTGTGACTCCAGGTTGATCGTTTCCTATCAGAGTTTGCCAATTTTCTCTGATTTCATTGTTGAAACGGTTCCCGAAAAAAAAAAATTGGCTAAAAATTCTTCCTACCTACTATGTCACCACTATTTGAAATTTGATGGATGTACAATAAAAATTTATGTACAATTCATAGATGTCTCGTTAATTTGCGAGTTTTTTTCAGTGTCTCGCAATTCAACGACTTATAATAAAAAAATGCTGCATTTGTATTTGTAATTGGCCAGGAAGGCGCATTGGGATTTACCTGTAAGGCCTTCCTGGTATATATGTAAAATAAAAATAATATCATAATCATTTAAAGCCGTAAACCACACACTGCTGGATGAAGGCATCTCCAATACACGTTCATCTCTATATTTTACCCAACTCTCATCCACCTTTCTTGTGGCCTCCTTTCACCCTTTTACATTATTTTGGGGAGACCCATTCACAGTTCATTGGGTCTACCTCTTTCCACTAACTTGCAATATCTTAAGACTCGTTTTCCCAACTTTTTTGGTGTATTTTGTCGTCGAGTTTGTATATATACAAAACACATATTCGAAAATGTTTTACACAGTGAAATACTTATTTTACGAGATAAACATTAACTATTTAAAAAATTTGGCAAGAATTGATTTTTAAACATTATTTATTTAAAGGTGTGTTAATAGCTTAAAAATCTATGAATGATCACAATATGTCTAGTATATTAAAACGATATTAAATACATGTACATATATAAAAAAAACACCTTTGTATACAATATACAAACTCATATACAGACAAAAAAATATACAGACGATAAGTTGAGAAAACGAATCTCGAGATATGTATATGTAGTTAATTGGTAGAATGGAGCGCACCATATTCCTAGCACATCTCTTTTCCACCGTTTGTCCATTCTTTTAGCCACGTGATACACCCATTGCCATTTCAATCGCTTCACTCTCTCTATTATTATTAATTTTGTTTATTATTATTATTATTATGATTATAATCAACTATTTATTACTCTTATTAATATTATAACAACTAACCTTGTCATACCTCTCAGTCACCCATTCCGTTTGCTGGGAAAGCCGAGGAAATCGTGAAAAACGAGGAAAACCTCGTTATGACGAATATACAGCGTCCCATACGTCTTGGAGTGCATTTGATTCTTTGTTATATTTTGGCGTTCAATGTCCAAGTTTCACATCCATACGTCATCACTGGCAAAACACCTAGATCGAAGATTTTTTTTCTTCAGACAAACTAGCATTTTGGATTTAAAAATAAGGCTTAAATACACTTCTTCCTAACTTCATACGTCTTTCCCCTTATTTCCTCTTCTTTGCTACCGGAAATTTCTATGATATGCCCTAAATATAAATATAATTACCAACTACTTCTACTGTTTTATCGTCTAATGAAATGCTATCAGGAATACAATAACTATAGAACATTAGTTAAGTCGTATCTACGTAATTTTTAATCTTACTTTCGTCATTCAAGTCCAGCTGTATTAGTCTGTAAGTCATTTGTACTTTTCATTTTTTTTCAAAAACTAGATTTGCAATTTTTCTTCTCCATTTGTGAGGATCATTTTTTTAATGTCTTAAGTTCACATATACATTTTTGGTGTCCACCTCACGGGCCCAAATGTGAAACGCCTGAAAACGCAAATATCGAAAGTCGAAAGATAAAAAAAGAGTGCATGGTAAACGGTAAATACTCACTTAATTTGCGTGAGCAGGATACAACAGGAACAAGAGGAACAGGCTTTTCCTCCCGTATTCTGCGCGCGCACATTAAACAAGGCTGTATGACAACAAGAGAGATAATTTAACCGCATGCCACTCATATATATTATATATACATAGTACCGTTTACTATGCACCCTTTTTTTATCTTTCGACTTAAGATCTTTCGATTTTCGATCTTTGCCTTCCGATATTTGCTTTTTCGGGCGTTTCACATTTGGGCCCGTGAGGGAGACCGACATTTTTGCTATGAAAATAGCTTATATTTGCTATGAAAATACTTTAACTTAAGTGTTTACATCGAAATATGTATAACCCTCGGCATTAATTGGAACCGATCCATGCGGCTATTACGTATCAAAACGAAATATCGATATACGAAACGAATGCATTCCAATTCACCATTTTCCAATACATCAAAATATTCGCTATCTTTCAAAACATCCACATTCACCTCTCCTTTCATAGCAGGTGAGCTCAAAAAAAAAAGTGTTTCAATCATACCAGCCGTTTTTTGCCACTGAAAATAGGGGGAGGGGGGCAGGTTTTCCAGGATATGAGGTATCTCGGTTGTACATCAGGTGTGGAGTGAACGAGTGCATGAATAAAACGCGCTTTCCCCTTTTGAAATACGTTTTGAGAACGCGCGAGATCTGTTCATGCAGAGGCTGGTGCGCAAGTGGCACCCCCTGCCCTCGTCTCGTTTGTGAACACTCATGAAAACTGAATATTTATCGGTGAAAAATGCAAACAAATAATCTGAAACGCTGTACGGTATACCCATCTGACGAATCATCGCCGTGCAAACTTTTAAGCACTTCAGGTCCCCACCCATGGGACTGTCATTCAGATTTGGATTTGTATATGAAATCAAACAGGATCGAGATGAGTATATATATATGTATGGACATACACTCATAAAAGTGCTGTTTTATTATATCAAAATGAAACAATATATGTACAAAGCTTTGTATTGCAATTTCTTTGATAGTACTAACTTTATAAGTGATCACCTCGAAAATTCGCTTCCTTTTCAACATACTATATGTGCATTTTATAGAGAGCATATTGATTATATCTGATATGTACATTAACATTTAATTGACTCAATAAAAATTTCTGGCATATTTTCGGGCACCTTTGCCATAGTATTCATAGTTTAAGTGAACGCACTGAGCAACAAAAAAAAATACTGGGGCGGAGAATAATTAATCTATACTAAGTTTGACTGCCTCAATTCGAATATGATATTGATTTTTGTTGCCTTCATATATTTTATGAGATATAATCGTTAAAAATGCGCAATTTTTACAGATTTTTGGCTTTTGCAAGCTTTAACTCAAAATGTACTATTACTGTGCCAAAAGTGAATATTGTAATCCATAGTTAGATGTTTTTTCTATTGATTTTAAACGATTGATTTTAGACGACTTTTAAATTTTATTCTTTGGATAAAATTCCGATACTCACTTTTGGCACAGTAATACTAGATTTTGAATTAAAGATTGCGAAAGCCAAAAATCTGTAAAAATAGCACTTTTATTTAATCTCTTATATCTCATAAACGAAAAGAAGCAATCGAATTTAGTAATTCGGCCAAACTTAGTAAAGAATTGATAAAAGATTCATTAGTCTCGTTTCCGGTAAGAAAAAAAGTGATTTTTTTATTGCTCGGTGTAATTAGTGTAGAAAAAATTATACCGAATTGGTAAATTCTCATAATTGAATCTCATCGTTGAATGTTTTTTTTAAAAATCCTCAAATCCACCTTTATTTATCCGTTGAATATTTGAATAGCGTTCATTCACTGCGAGTTCTTTTTATCTCAGTCGGTTACATTCGTACTTCGGTTACTTCACAAATCCCTTATAGAACAAAGACAGGAGGAAGTTTAATTAGTTGCCGCCGTATCGGTTTCCACCGACCGGTGCTGAATGCATATCGTGCTTCTTTCAGCTGAAAGGAAATCTCAACTTAAAAAAGAGAATCTCGTTGGAAACCTAATTGTCGATGAAATTCAATTAAAAACAGTCCATTGAACGTCAAAGAAGAGGAAAATTTCATGCATTTTGACGAGCTGAGATCGCCTTTGTCGCGCAAACGCTCTCTCTCACTCTCGTCTCGATAAATTTCAAATAATAACCTCTTCATCCATATTCTAGTTTACATATATACATACAACATAAGTATGTACATACATATTTAGATGGATAGGATTACGCTCCAAGTTGAATAGTTATTTGCTAACTGTTAACGATGTAGTCAAAATTTCCATTTACAATATAGTAAATATTATGCTTGTCATACCAAAAAGCTTTTTATTTCAGAAATATTTTGTTGAAAAATTTGGCTTTATCAATTTTTGTCATTGTGCGGAAAATTTAAATTGTATATATGTTTTTACATATTTTATGTATTACATTTTTATCATAAGTGCCATAACAGATTGCCCCAAAGCAACACCTACGGCCGAATGTATGTAAGTAAACTTATATAATGAATAATCTTTTTGGGAGAAACGGGGAAGGGGGAGGATGCCGATTTATTGGATCCACCACATTAAGTTATATATAATGGCAAAATATGACAGGAGACGGTCAATCTGGATTTTAATAACCATACAGATCTTGCCGGCAGCTGGCATTTGAACTCACGACCTCTCTACTAATAAACAATGGCTTAACACTTGCCTAACTGTAATGGATAGTGAGTGACCAGGACTTATATTTTATTTTATTTCTCCAAATACACTGAATGCAGGTCTTCATATTTTATGCATTCCTCATCAAAACCTCTATGAGTCGATTTATACCATTACGAAATAAAAACATTGATCAATATCAACAGAAATAATTATTTTTGCGGGAAGCCCTTTATATATGTAGATACATACATGCCTCAGAGATACGAGAGAGCGGGGGAACTCAGAACGTGCCGCACTCAACGATCAGTGAGAGAATGATATCTCCCTTGAGATCTGCTTCGGCTGCTATTTTTTTCATTTCTTGCGCTTATTTTATATTATTTGATGTTTAATACACTATAAAATGATTTTTATAGATAATTACAATGATTAACCTCGCAGATTTTACATTATTTTCGTCCGCGTCCTGCACAATGGTTAGCGGATTTTTTTTAACACAGTAAGGCAAGTGTTGACCAGTGAGCCACGCTCTGGCTCATTGTATGTACATATGTAGATCACTCTTAATCATTACAATTTGTTTCTATGGATCATTTAATTTTTAATCCAAAAATATCAATTTTTTAATCAAATCTATTTGCAGTCCCAAAAAGGAAAATATGCATTATATATGTATATATTTTTTAATATTGGTTTTTTGGTAAGCGGGAATATCTACATGTAAATAGAAAAGTTATATAGTATTTCAGTGACGATATGAAAAAGAATATTTTTCATTCGAAGACGCTTATAAACTTTTAACGCCTTCTACGAAACTTTATTTTTATCGCCCATATGGAAATGAAGGTTTAAACATTTTAATTAACTTTAAGATGTGCAAGGAAATTTCACAAGCCATACAACATCGCAGTATGAAAATTAATAAGGCAAAATATTAAATAGTTAAATCGTCACGAAATGATGACGCTAAAAGTAGACACGTTATTTTAAATAATTGCATACATTAAAATGGGACTACACCTCGGATATTATTGATTTTTTAATTAATTACACTGAGCAACAAAAAAAAAATACCAGAGCGGAGACTAGCCAATCTTTACTAAATTTGACCCACTGAATTCGAATATGATATTGATTTTTGTTGGTTAGTGATCGTTTACGAGATATGAGCGTTTAAAAAAATGTGCGATTTTTACAGTTTTTTGGCTCTTGCGGTCTTTAACTCAAAATCTAGTATTGCTGTGCTCAAAGTGAGTATTGGAATCAATAGTCAGATGTTTTTTCTATTGATTGTGATATTTTATTGCTTTAAAATACTTATAATTAATTTTGTAGCTAATTTTAAGAGTCAAAAATATATTTTTTTTACGGATTTTTTCTCCGTGCTATTTTGCATTTACATATTTGGAAAAAAATTTATTTCACCTCGTTTATAAGGATTGGTTTTCTATCTCAATATTTTTTGTTTTTATCTAAACGTACTAACTCGAGCGGTAATTGCAATTTAAATGCTTTCGTCGTGTATACGTTTGAAACACGGCTAGCAAGGTGCAAGCGAGATGGCATGTAATCCATCTCACAGAGTACAGCGGTCGGACTACATGCCATCTCGCTTGCACATTTTGCAATTTTTCTGATTCTCAAGTTATTCAGCGTCTTGAAGTCCACCAATTTCTATCATAAAAATGCTACAAAAATTTCTCCATAGACATCACTGTGGATGATGTATGTATGTTTGAATTCGCATTGCATAAAATCCTTATATTAATTATATTATTATATTGTATCTGCATTAGCGATTTGTAAAGACGAGTGTACATGTTCGATTGAAACAAATAATAAAATAAATATAAAATTTCATCAATACAATATAAATATATAAAAATATACTTAAAAAAAATGAATTGTTTTGCCATAGAAATTAACAAATGATTCAAAATGCTTAGAGGAAATGCCAAAAAAAAAAATTCCATAAACTTTTCTATAAATTTTCCTTCGAGGATCATTAAGTCCGAGTATAAAAATGTACCAAATTATGTTTCATCCAAATAAACGAGCAGTCGATGGCGCTATTATAGATTTTTTCCATCGCCCGTCCGCATAAATGTAACCATCTGATCGGCTTGGCGAAACCATTAAAAAGTTATAAAACAGCCATTAGAATTTCGCAATACATTATCGGGCGGCCATTATTTTCGCGGAATTCTCTCCAAAGGCACACAATTGAATATGCAACCGAGGATTTATCGCTACGTATGTTGGCAATGAAACTCGTATTAATAGGCTTTTATTGGACACGCTAGAACGAGTTGAGAGACCGTTGTCCCATCACGACCAAATGTTAATGCGCTCCACACTACACCACCGTACGAACACCCCCGAACCATTCATCCCCTAAAATGCTACATCCAGAAGACATTGTTTTACTGCGGACGCGAAATGTCAGGATTTATGTGTATGTGTGTGTACGCGCGCGATCACAAGTCGTTATACCATCCAACTTCAACAATAATGGCAGAATAAACAGAGTGCTCGCTCGTAAAGTAAAAACGTATAATAATAAAGATAAATGCGCTCGCTTTGTATGTGGAACGTTGCATCTTCGTGCGTAGGGGTAGTAAGTAAAGTCGCATCCTCACCGAATGTTCCGAAGTTCGACATATGTATGAGCCGTTGTATTTGAAGTGGCAGAAGTCCAATTTTCAGTTCCAAAAACACTATTTCTGTTTGACTTAATTCACAAATTGCTATAACTTCTTTCAATTCAACATGTCCAGAATTTCGGAAAAGCAGATTAAACGATAACAGCCCACCAGTATTTTTGAATATTTTAAAACGCAAAAAATGATATTTAATATTTTGCGAAATATTTCTCGAAATGAAGAAAAGTAGTCTTTCAATCCCGATGTTTAAACTAGTCTGAATACCGGGATTACAGTGCTGGTACAGTCATAGTCCATTTGTTTGCTCTGTCCTGTTTCGACGCCGGATCGCCGTTTCCACGAAATTGTATGAACGGCCTGAATTGGTTCGCAGATTTTGTGCTCAACTGCAATGATATTTGAAACATATGTACATATATTAAAAATTTTCTTTTTATGAGACCTGTACTATTGTGCTATGTGCTATTCAGGATTGATAATGATTCAGATGAAGTTTTGTGGTAATGTGAAAATTCTAACTCGAGATATTGACTGATTTGAACTCGGAATCGATCACTAATCACGTTTTCATGATCTAGAAAAAATGTGTAAACTAAGTATAGTTTACTGAAATTATCGATAGTAAGTAAATTTTTTTTAAATTTTTAAATTGACCGGAAATGGTACCTCCCCTTATAGGTGTCTTCTTTTTTTAAGTTTTTGAATTCAATTATCTCCCAAACGGCTACTTGAATCGGATTGAAATTTTTTTTTTCCTAAACCGGAAGTAGTACTTTTCTTTTAAAACAATATTTCATTATTTCATTTGGACCTTTTAAATTATTTTAATCTTTTGATATTTACTGTGTATAATACTGATAGTTATTTTAAGTAATAAAAAAAAAATTGAACAAAATCCGACAACCGTAAGTAGAACTCTTCAATCAAGCGCTCAATTTGTATCGAATTAGATATTAGTATTTCATAATGCTGCCGGTATGTGTGAATGTGTCTGTACGATTAAATACTGAATTTTGTTTTCTGACCTTCTTATATTCCTCAAATACATAGATAAAGTCATGGGTTGATCACATCTGATTTTTTTTACATAGAGTCAATGTAATTGCATTTTTATATTAGTGTTTTAGATTGTTTCGTTGCATTATTTCTAGACGATACAAACTATTTGTAAAACACGAATCAATCAATCAAAGAGATGTTTTTTACTTTATTTAATTACATTATAGGATATGTTTTGAGATATATTTTTTATTTTTATTTTATTTTATTGTTTTTTCTCCTTATGTACATTTTATATACTATTTTTCTTTTGTTCAATGTGAAACTATGAATGGGATTTTATTTATTCTTTTATTTGATTTTTTCACCTTTGTTCATTTTTTATGTATTATTTTTCTTTTGTTTTATTTTATCTTTATCATGTTTTTCTGCTTTTGCTTTTTGGTTTTTTATTTTATGTATTTTACTTAATTTTATTTTTTGTTTTTCTTTTTCAAATGTAGGCCATTGCGGCGCATTAGGTTCTTCCTGTAATGCCACAATGGTCTAAAACTATAAATAAATGTTTTATTAAATCTTAAAGAAATCTAGATATGGATGCGAACCGAAAATTTGAACTCTCAAAACAAAAACGCTTTTGTATTGTTTTGAAAATTTGTAGCCAAACTCTCAAAACAAAAACGCCAATATGGGAGTATTTTTTGCGTGAAACGATTTTGAAATATGAAAATATTTAATTGAACTTTTTTTTTCTTATACATTTGATTGATCCCGGGATTGAAAATTCCCATCACCGCAATCCAGGTGCTGAAGTAACCTTCCGAAATTGGAAGCACTACGGCTACACACTACATTATAGAATATGTTTAGTATGTAAAAGTTTGGCCACAGTCATCGCTTTGGGGCAGCCTGTTATGACACCGATCTGCTCTTAAGTATGGCAATCGTTTTTTAGCAGGTTTAAAAATATGAGATCGATTGCTAGCGAGTAATTTTTTATTAGTTAACGAGCTAGGCAGTTCGATCACAAGTAATTATTTATGTACTACTAGTTAGGCATAATTAACTAGTAACTAAATAACTAATTACTTGCTAGCAGGGCTGTGAGCATTTCAAATTTCAAGTAGAGTCAGAGTCGTAATAAATCAACCGACTCCGACTCCTTTTTAGAAGGTTTACTATTATTATTTTTAATTATTAGTATTACGGTATGCGTCAACTGAAGTCTCTAATTTAATTAAAGTAAATGGACTAATGAATTGAAATTTAATAATTTATTTATGAAAATCATGAATTTAAATTACATTTTAAATGAACACATTTTTTGGTGTGTCCTGGCCAAAAACGATGTTTCCTCCGTCACATATTTTTTATTCTCATTTTATTTAATTAATTGATTTGTTTGTGTATGAAATTCATACACATTACTGTGAATTTTTTTGCTTTTTATTTATAGCTATTTAATTAGCAATAATTCAATAAATTTGATTAAATGTCCATTTTTAGTGCAAAAAAGTGGAAAATCGTTATTATTTTTAATACTAATAATTTTATAAGTTGGCAAAAAAATTCTATCTTAATAAAATCTTTCAAGTTGGAGTCGGATTCGAATCGAGGTCTGATCTTTTTAACCTGCTTTAAGAACAAAAGGATAATTTTTAGCGAGGGAAACTAAGCTTAAATTCCGAAATACATAGCATAAATTTCTTATGTTCTCAAAGCGATCAACGACTCGATATGGTTAACAAACTATAAAATTTCGCTTATGGAGATTCAATAAACCAAATTATTATTTTTAAATTAACAATGAATGGCATTATTAAAGTCGATTCTATTAAGAATCGACAAGTATCGATCAACAGAGTATGACTGAAATAACGGAATATGTTTGATATCTGGAATATGAAAAACATTTATTACATTGATACTATGATACTTTGATTAGATGCATAACATTATAGTTATTCGTCTGAATGACACGATTGCTAACGATTGTTTTAAAGCCAATTTTTAAATGTCGGGTAGAAATTCAGTACTGAAAATTAAGTACACACATATGCACTTACAGCGTATTAAATGTCCGATGCATTTCAACCTATCCATCACATTTTAAAAGCGATTTCACGTTTAAATAATAATCCCTTTCAATTTACTACGTACAGTGAAATTAAAATGATGGCTATCAACCGATTCAATTTCGTGGAATTTTGGTATTCCACGAGATTGCTAGAAATTTTCCGCAAAATTATGAATACTAGAAAAAAAATAATAGCGGCATAGAACTTTTACTTAGTAAAAAATACACATTATCAAAATGTAACCCTTTCTTTAATCACAAAGAGAATAGTTACCATTTACTTTGTAATGGACAGTGAAGACTTTCAGATCGATAAGGTTCAACTGCTATATGTATGTTGGAAAAATTCATTTTCGGAAAATAGGATCGAATAATTTTCCTCTATTAGCCCACCATATGGCAAAGCACGCCCTTCCGACATTAGAACCCTCAAATGGTGGGTCGGGGTCTTTTGGACCCACACCACGTGCCGGTAACGAAATTATAAATACGCTGACCTTTATTATCGTCGACGTGGGTCGTACAAAATTAATTTAAAATACACGTATTTTTTATTGTTTAATTAATTCAATTGTCGCGAAATGGCCGCAGTTAAAACGGACGATAAACTCTCGGTTCGGGTCTAATTTTCGCAATCAAATTCGCGTTTAATGAAAGCAATTGTGTGTACCGTATCATTCTAACTCGTATTTTTGTTAGTCTATTGACTGTCGTCTGCGGTATTAAAATTATTGATTAAGTTGAAAATTAATTTAAACGCAAACCGAGCCCACAATTGAGCGTTTCGCTATTTGCTGGAAGAAATCTGCATCCATTTTCCTTTTCTATCGGTAAATTTATTTTTTGTTCAATTTTCATCACATTAAATTCCACTACCTTTATTTCTAAATCAACTTGGATAGCATAATATTTATTTTGTTTTATCCTTTCGCCTTTGTATACACTTCATTATTTTCAAATTATCCACTTTTATCGTGCGTACGTACATTCATACATACGTACATACATACATACATACATACATATATACATACATATGTAAATATGTATATATATACATACATATATTATATATTTTTTCAATTCCTTTCGTTTCTTCAACGAATCTTCACATTTTTACCAAAAATTTACTGCAATATGTCAGTTCTTCATACATATGTACATATATGCCGCTATATTTGAACGTGGCGTAAGTCCATTAATTTCGAGATATTTAATGTTTTGTGTTTTAATATATTTAAAAATACTGTTAGAATGTAATATTTTTTTATGCTTTTCCGAGATTCTTCACATCAAATTAAAAGTATTGATAACACTTTGTGGATTAAGTCAAACCGAAAAAGTGTTTTTGTAACCGAAAATGTACATTGATAATGAAACTTAAAAAAATTAAACAATCGCAATATAAAATGGCAACAAATTAAATTGCCAGTATTTAAATTAAATGTCGGTATGAATTACAAATGGCCAGTATAAAAATAATAAAATCCCAGAAGCTATTAGAATTCTTAAAAATCGATCTTTCACAATTTTTAATATAAACACCATAAGAACAAGTAAGTTTTTAATACAAGTGCGTAATAAACGAAATTCATCTATAGGATTTTTAAATTTTTCCAAAAGATGTTTCTCTTAAGAAGTCCAATGATCCAACGATTAAACCATTTGGGGAAAATTTTACGGTTTGCTTTGATATACTTTCTTGAAAAAAGTATATCAAATAAAAAATGAAGGCCATTATATGTATAATAAAATGATACGAGAGCAGAGTAAACATCAATAAACTCATAAAATCGACTCCAGTCACAACTAGACCAAAAACAATTCAAATATTTGAAATCAATGTCATTTAACAACCAACCATTGTAAATAGGTTTTTGAGCTCTTTTTCCTATTACGCTGTACATTATAATAATATAATACTATGATTACTAACAAAATTAAATTAAAATTGTAAAATAGAAAATGATCAGTAGATCAGTAGCTATTAAAATAAATATAAGATGTATTGTGAACATAATTTATTAATAATAAAAAGCATTTAAAAATCAAAGAAAACCAAACATTGAAAAATACATAAATAATGTACATACAATAAATAAAATACATGATAGAATTACTGATTTTTTTAGAAGCATGTGAAACTATCCAATGAATAGTCTTGCCCTAGTTTCAACATAAGATTTTTTCGTATTGGCCGATAAGTTTTGTTTGGGTTTGGGGTATCTAATGTCGTCTATTCAATTCAGCACGTATACTCGAACTCAAATAAATTTTCCTTAAATGCGAAAACATGCAAACATAACCTTTCATTTTTTCCCAGATACCTTGTCGGACCCTTTTCATACTGACCGCTCGTAAAGTTTTCTTCTAATATATCCTGTCAGTTTTTAGAGGTTTTTATTTTATGAGCCTCGGAATACATTTTCTGTCCGTATTACTAAGATATTTATGGCTCGTGTTTAAGCGAGGTCATTACATGTATGTATTATTTCTTCAAACGAAATAAAGCGCGGCACGTGCAATGCATGTATTCTAATTGTTCCGTCACAAAACGCGCATAAGACCACAATGTACGTACAAAAATATATACATAAATGATAAAAGATGATCATTCGTATGTTAATGACAAGCACAGAATAAGAACTTCATCGGTAACTGACAAAATGAATAAATTATGTTAGTTTGTTGTCAGCCATAGTCGGCATTCAAACGGCTGATTGAGCTTATTGTGTGTGCGTTATGCTAACTTGGTGCCAAAGTTTGTGCACAACTTGCACACTTGCAAATGCAACAATTCAACCGTAAAATTGCATCAAAATATATGATATAGCGAAGTCGTGTTCAATAAACGAGACCCCAACTATATGATGAAGTTTTCCCATGATATTGTCTTAATAAAGTTGCCTTCGTAACATAATATATTAATCCATAAGCTGTATTTACAATTATGCGAGTATGTATTTAAAGTTATTTTAACATATGAAAAATTTTAATCGTTTAAAACAAATATTGATAAATTATATTATATATATATATATATATATATATATATATATATATATATATATATATATATATATATATATATATATATATATACGTATATATTATTTGCTTTCAAATTATGTATTTCATTTATGTTAAAAATATATCACTTTTCTATGTATGTACATATGTATATATATTAACACGAACGTAATTTCAATTCCGTTCCAAAAAACAGACAGCTAATTAACTAACAAAAAAAATTGGTTAATAATATACGTAATTATCTCAATGCCTGGAAAATTTATATATTATATTATATCTATGTGTAATACATATGTATAATAAATGTAAAAATAAACGGAAAATTACTTATTTTACAATATATAAACGCTAGATAATACAATATATAAACGCTAAATTGCCAAGATTCATTACGTGACCAAACCCACAATTTTTAAATTTCAAATTAAATACATATGTATGTACATCTTTTTACAAAAGGTGCCATGGCAAATTGCAACACCTATGATCAAACTTTGTACATACATAGTCACTTACATAAATAGTTCCAGATACATTACAATAACGATATAATATGTGGCCAAACACATTCTAAAAATGTAGGTTAGCATATTTAGAAAATTCTATATCCGAATTTGTTCGAAATTGAGAGGGAGAGGAAGTCGATCTTTATTGGATTCTAACAGGAGACGGCCGATCTGAGGTCATCCAGATCCGAACCATCCAGATCTTGCCAGCAGCGTACAGGTCGGTATTTGAACCCCAAAGCCTCTCTACTAGTTAACAATTGCATAACCAGTTAGTTACGCTATGTTGTTTTTCTCATTTTCCTCGTTTGCTCAATGCTGAAAGACGTGGTAATTGATGTTCTAGGGAATTTGATGAATTTGTTGTTCAACACTTCCTGGTTTTGTGCCAAGTTAAAAGCAACGTTAAAAGGCAATCCCGTCAGTTTTAGTCTGACCATATCTTGGGAGATCGTCCTTTCGCTCACCTTCCCTCCAGCGTTCCGGTGACTACCAATCTCGCCAAACTCTCCACATTCTTCCTGGCAATATGGCCAAAGTAGGAAAGAATCCTTTTTTTTTCTACATTTGGAGAGTGTTTCTGAAACTGCCAGCACTTTAAAGGTGGAGATGTTTGAGCGTTTTGCGGTCCATGGGATGTACCGCATCCACCTCCAACACCACGTTTCGAATCTGCATATGTATGTATGTACTTTCAGGGTCCATGTCTCGACTACATACAATGCAATGGAGAACACCAGAGATCACACCAGACGGATTTTCGTTATTCTCATAATTTAGCGGTTCCTCTCTATTTTATTTTGTAGATGAAAATATTAACTCCCTAATAATCTTTTAATGCGTTGGACTATATGAGAGTCTCAAATCTGTCAACGGATAGGATTTTTCTTTTATGTTTATTTATATCTGTATTTATCCCTAGAGGTCTATACTCAGTATCTCTATTCCACGATTAATTCAATCATTTCATCCTCATGCTGACCATTACCGTCGTATCGTCCGCGAATCTTATGTTAGAAATCATTCTTCCGCATATTGTTATTCCACCTTCCCATCCGTCGAGTATTCTTTTCATTATGTATTCCTTATATCAGGAGAGCATGCATCCCTGTCGAACGCCTTTTTGGACTTGAAATTTTTCCGAAAGAAACTCATCTATTCTTACTATTGCCGTATTATGTATATGTATGTACATACTTTATTTATTTTATTTATTTTTATTTTTACATACATATTTTTACATACATATATACAAATATACCAGGAAGGCTTAACAGGTAAACCACATAATTATTACATAGATATATGTAAATCTAAATATCTGACATCTATGGTCAGTATACATATGTATATTACAAACATCGTATTAATACGATAAATAACGATGATTAACTTTCATGTAACAATACGAATTTTGTATTCGATAAACAACCACAGAGACATCTATGGTGAGCAATATGGCGAAACCTAAAATATAACAATAACTAAAGGTTCGCAACAGAAAATTGGGAAGGAAACGCCAATTTTACAGGAATCGTTTCAATGAAAATCAGAAAAATTGGCAAATTCTGATAAGAAACGATCGACCTAGACAAATCAAGGTCTGGCCAACAACGAGACTTAACGGGGAATCGAACTCGTAACATCAAGTACGAAATAATTCAACATTCACCACTAGACCACGCTTCTGGTTAAGCATTGAAAAATGAAAGAAAACCAAACATTGAAAATATTTATATATTTATATACATATGTATATTTCGCTAAATATGTACATACAATAGATATAAGTTAATAAATATATGACGTAAAATTCATTGTGAAACTAAGAATAGGATTTGAGGATTTTATTTATTTGATTTTTACACCTTCGTTATTTTTTTTTCTTATGTATTATTTTTCTTCTGTTTTTTTTTATTTTTCATTTTATCATGTTTTTCTGCCTTCGCATTTTTGCTTTTTATTTTATATATTTTATTTTTTGATTTTCTTTATCAAATGTAAGCCATTGTGGCGCATTAGGTTCTTCCTGTAATGCCACAATGGTCCAAAACTAACTATAAATAAATACAAATAAATATGTACATGGTTTTAGCATTGCTAAAAGCAAATGTTGCTGTTGACGTTTTTATAAAATATAAAAAAATACATCATAATCTTAAATTCAAAAAATAAAAAAATGAAATGAAACACATTTTCCTTGCAATAAATTAGAGTTTTGATGATTAGAATTATTAAACAAGTCTTCTAAAACAGGCTTATCGTGTACAAAAAGTTGAAACCCTCCAATAAATTTAATTATCTAATAAGCAAACGCTGCCAGTATTTCTTGAGCAATTTTTGGAAGAAATTTTACTTTTTTTTCACTTTTTCTTTCTTTCGAGAAAACCCTCTCTTTTCACCTTGGAAATTCGTACCATTAGCCGTAAATCGTCGTGTACAAAGACCTTAAATTTTTGACGGGCACTTATAGTTCTGCATAAATAACACGTACCTTCGCACACATACACATACCTCTTCGTGAAAATACAGAGGGTATTTTTGAAATATCTTCTTCCTTCGGTCATGGACGCGAGCTAGAGCCGTAATATTTCGGCGCTAACAAAAGAATTATGACCGTCGAAGCTTTGTGTTACCTTTGTTCGCTTGTAGCGCTCGTTTCTTTTCCGGTCATAAATCGCCCGGCGCCCGATCACTTTCAGGTTTCGGTTCCAAAGTTTTCCATTTTATCCGCCATTTTTTCATTATTTTTTTTCACCTATTTTTTGAGTGATTAACTTCTCGGTCCGACGACGGCAGGCCGTAGCGGATTTATGCACCGGCCGATTTCCACGACTGCAGAGTGAAAACGTAAAAGGAAACCGGACCGGGGAAAAAAGTAGGGGAGTAGGGACAACGGGGGTGTGGGGGGAGGTAAGCTTTTGTTTTAATGTCGGCCTTGTTTGTATTCACAATCGCCGCGGGAATAATGAAGTTGAAAACGTAAACAAAATTTGAATTTTGGAGTGCAATCGAGTCGAAAAACATAACAAGATCAGTATGAATTATTAAATTTTTTCCTCAAACCGGGCTCTCACTCTGCACCCCACTAACAGCCCACCGGTACCCCATCCCACACCCCAGAATTCAGGTCGAATACATTTGAATAAATCATTGCAAATTTAGGGTAAAGGTCGCTTTTTTATTATCTCGGACGAGTGCAAATTAATTCGACAACCAAATGGTTAGATAGAGATAATACCGACTCAAAATTAAGTCAAAACAATCAAAGAAAAATTGTATTCAAATTCATATCGTTATTATTATTCATTAAAACAATCTGAACAATATTATTAAATAATAATAACATACCAACAAATTTATTAAATTTAAAAGAATAGATCATGAAGTATTTATTATACATATGCATGTATTATATATAAACCTTCAGCTCTAGAGCGTGTATGTTATTTCTTTCATATTGTCATTTCACGCCATTTTATAATTAATGCCATGGTGCAGTTGCTGCCTCGGCCAGAAATCCGGTTCGAAATTTTAAGTGCACTCGAATGATGTCGAAACTGCATCAGGATTATTCAATTTTTCAATCAATGAACAACCAGGTGGCACATTACCTGTCGCCTACGCCCCTGCAATCAGCGTAGCCATTGTAACTATGGGAAGGGGAACGGGGTGCCATTAAAAAACGAACCCAGAGATCCAATTCAATTATCAGTAGCGAAATCTTCATCACCAGACATTTGTTTCGGGAAAATTGTCAGTGCACTCTGTGTATGCTCTGATTAATTCATTGCGAAATCGACATTTTATTATGTAGTGCTTTATTTTATTCACAATTTTAAGTATCTTGTATCGAATCCTTAAAAAACATTCTAAATGACATTGGAATACACATACATATTATATAATATTACATTTTTACTTTATCTATGTATGTACGCAGTAGTGCTTCCAATCCCGGAAGGTTACTTCAGCACCGAGATTGCGGTGCTGGGAATTTCCGATCCCGGGATCAATCAAATGTATAAGAAAAAAAAAAGTTCAATTAAATATTTTCATATTTCAAAATCGTTCACTTGCATTTTGCAAACTCTCCCGAGCTTCACGCAATAAATACTCCCATATTGGAGTTCTTATTTTTGAGAGTTTGGCTACATTCTTTAAATTTTCGGTTCGAATCCATAGATTTCTAAGATTAAATAAAACACAATAAATAAATAAAAAAACATAACTTTGAATACGTCGTGATAGATTGTACCGTCTAGTAATTATTCATCGAAACAATGCACCTAAAATAAAAATTTCAATTACATACATACATTGACTTTATTAAAAAAATTCGGATGTGACCAACCCACGACTATATCTATGTATTTGAGTAATATAAGAAGGATAAAAAACAAAATTCGATAATCAAACATATGTACATACACGTTCACACATACCGGCTATGAGCATTTTCGATACAAATTGAACACAAATGTAGGAAAACTTATACAAGACAAAAGTTCTACTTTTGATTTCTGAGAAAAACGTAAAAAACCTTGTATCTCTAGAGTAAAAATACTACTTTCGGTTTAGGAAAAAATATTTAAAAAATATTGGGGTATAATATTAATAATTTCTATTACAAGCAAAAAAATTTCAGTCTGATTTGATTAGCGGTTTGGCAGATTATTGAATTCAAAAACTTAAAATAAGAGGACACCTACAAGGGGAGGTACCATTTCCAATCAACTTGAAAATTTGAAAAAATTTATGTCGTATCAATAAGAAGTTTAGTAACCGATACTAGGTTTCAGTTCGATTGGACGACCGGTATTTAAAAAATCCCCAAAATACACTGACACACAATACACAGTTTTCTAGATCATGATAAGTGATTGATTCCGAGTTCGAATCAGACAAAATATGCATCAAATATCATTGCGGTTGAGCACAATATCTGCGACACAATACAGGCCGTTCATACCATTTCGTGGAAACGGCAAGCCGGCGTCGAAACGGTTTAGAGCAAACAAATGGACTATGACTGTCATTGCTCATCCCACCATTGTTCATTATATAATGTTGTTTTATATTTTTTCCATATTATTTTTGTAAAAATAATATTTTTAAACAAATTTCTGCCAGCACCGTAATCCCGGTATTCAGACTAGTTTCAGCACCGGGATTCACGGTACCAGAAAACACCGGGATCCCGGGATCTCGGGATTGAAAGACTTAGTACGTAGTAACATTATGTACATAGATACAGTTTTGTAAGAATGCGAAAATCCGAACTCCAGATTTTGAATTATTCAAACTCAGAATCTATCACTGAACACGTTTTCATGGTCTAGAAAAAGTGTGTATGGGTTATTATGTGTTTTTTTTTTGAGATTTTTTTTGGACACCGTTTGTCTTATTGAACTGAAACTGTGGATTTGTAATCATTCATTCAAATCAAAATAAGAGCCACACTTTCTAGCAAAAAACTGCAATGATGTGTATAATTATTCCAATGTGGTTTGTTTAAGACGGGACCGTCTTTTTGAAGGACTTCAAAAATATTTCTACCTCTTCCTCAAAATATCAAAAATGTTAAGCTTCAAAAAATCTTCCTTATCCATTAAAATACTCAATACACGTCTGATACACACCGAAAACGTAGCCCTTAACATGATTCTCAATATGAAGTGCTATGTATAAAATCTAATATCCGTTTAAAAACAATATATTTTCAAAATATATAGGCCACCATCTAAAGTCTCCATCACTTTTAATTCAGCAAAACCAGATACACATACCACTCCACTACTTCTGGCTCAAGTTCTGGATATATAAGCACAACGCTCTTTACTAATTTGAAAGTTTTTGCTACTTTTCCGCTTTCCGAAGCTTTTCATCTTTGACGATAACAAATATCCGCCGAACAAAAAATGAGTTCACCGCAAATGAACTTGCCACCAACTGGTGCTCGGTAATTCGTTCGAAGAGAGTGGGTCGGAGTTACTATCCCAAGTTACTACTCCCGACAAACAGGTCCAAAAAGTCGACGGACGAGAATGGAAAATTTGAGAGAGCAAGTGTGCATCCGATCCGTCCAGACAACGACCAACTCTTTGATTTCATCGTTTTCGATTCTCTTTGAAAGGAAACGGCGAACTGTAAAACGCGAATTTACGATCGGATAAATTCTTACACGCTTACTTTGTTATATGATATCTCTAATTACTGAGTATGATACTCCATATTGTATACACTATTAACAATAAATTTCCACATATAAAGTATTCTATTCCATGCATAGAAAGCATAACATAAAACTATACTTGTTTAATTTGGAAAGGCATAAAATTCTCAAATTAAATTAAGAACATTCGTTACAATTGGCTTGTATGACGTTGTAGGTTTATTTCGAATCGTAAACGTGCAATTTTGACGAACAAAAATAAAATGGCCGTTTATAAAAAGACCATACAATACATATGAATACGACTCTGTATTAACTTTTCTTCATTTTTATGTCTTCATAAATGAGATTATACTTTACGATTGCTAAAAAATATAATTTAACATAATAGAAAAACGTAACACTGACACCAGTAGCGAATCAAGGTGCAAGATGTATTTTCACCCCTTTTTGATCTGTGCAAAATATTAAATTCGTATTGGAACGAAATTATGTATAATATATTAAAAAAAAAATCAGAAAAATGATGAAAATAATATTTGAGATCCACTAATTTCACTGAGCAACTAATTTACCGGAGTGTAATCTAATCAATCTTTACTAAGTTGGACCCACTTAATTCGAATATGACAATGATTTTTGTAAGCCAGCATTTTTTTTGTTATTGCTCAGTGTTAATACTTAGTACTGCACGTCCATATATAAAATGGAAACATTAACTGAGAATCAACTAATTTTTGGTTTTTTAGTTTGATTTTGATTTTGATTTTTAAATGCTTTTTATTATTACTAAATTATGTTTACAAAACATCTTATATATTTTTTAATAAATACTGATCTACGTGGAAATTTCAATGGACATAAAAGTAGTAGATTAATAATGGTAATATGAGAGCGCGATATAATTTTATTTTATTTTTGGTTTAAACCAGCAGTATAGTTCGGTTGACCTCCATTGAAAAGAATTTATTCAGAAGTATTCCTGAAGTATTATTGGTCAGACTTGGATATTTGTCACTCCAAGTCGATTGTTTCCTATCAGAGTTTGCCAATTTATTTGATAAATATGTATATATATATATATATATATCATCATCATCATCATTTACAGCCATTCGCCATCCACTGCTGGATGAAGGCCTCTCCAACACGCTTCCACTCGTCTCTGTTTTGCGCAACACTCATCCATCTCATTCCGCACATTTTCCTAATTTCGTTCACCCATCTTCCTTGCGGTCTTCCTTTTACTCTTTTGCCTTCTCTCGGGTACCATTCAAGCACTTCTTTTGTCCACCTTTCGTCCATCCTCCTAGCTACGTGACCCGCCCATTGCCATTTCAATCTCTTCACTCTATCCACTATGTCCACTACCCTTGTCATATTTCTCACCCACGTGTTCCGCTTCCTGTCTTTCCTCGTTATGCCAAGCATACAGCGTTCCATACTTCTTTGAGTGCATTGGATTTTATTTTGCATCTTGGCGTTCAGTGTCCAAGTTTCACATCCATACGTCATTACTGGCAAAACGCATTGATCAAAGATCCTTTTCTTCAGGCAGAGTGGCATTTTTGATTTAAAAACAGCATTCATCCGTCCAAATGCACTCCACCCTAATTTCATACGTCTCTTTATCTCTTCATTTTTACTACCAGACATGTCAATTATTTGACCTAAATATAAATAATTATTTACTACTTCTACTGGTTTATCATCTAAGGGGATGCTATCAGGCATGCAATAACTATTGAACATTAGTTTAGTCTTATCTACGTTAATTTTTAATCCTACTTTTCTACTTTCCCTGTCCAGCTGTGTTAGTCTGATAAGTAGGTCAGCTGAATCACGAGCTACTAAAACTATATCGTCTGCGAACCGAAGGTGACTCAAAAAGCGACCATTGATGCTTACTCCGGCTGTATCCCAATCCAATTTCCTGAAAACTCCCTCAAGCACCGCATTGAATAACTTGGGCGAGATTGTATCTCCTTGTCTTACTCCTTTTCCTATGCTAAATCTATCTGTACCTGAAAAAATTTTAACCGAAGCTGTGGCATTCTTATATATTGCAGCTAACAGTCCCACATAGGTTTCCGGCACTCCCTGTGTTTTTAGAGCGTTAAGTACTGCATTATGACTAACTGTATCGAAGGCTTTCTCATAATCGACGAAACCTAGGCACAATGGCCGTTGATATTCGTTGGCGCGCTCGATTAGTTCGCCAACTACTTGGAGGTGGTCCATTGTGCTGAAATTTGCCCTAAACCCTGCCTGCTCTACAGGTTGGTTCTCGTCGAGGATATTCTTCAGCCTTTCTGTAATAACCTTCGTGAAGAGCTTGTAGACCGCTGAAAGTAGACTAATGGGTCGGTAGTTCTTGATATCGCTTTTGTCGCCTTTTTTGTGTATTAAAATGATAGTTGCGTTATTCCATCCTTCTGGTATAGCTTGGTTCTGGATGCATTTGCTGAAAAGCCTAGCTAAGATATTAATTAGGGGGGGGCCGCCACATTTTAGTAAGTCAATGGGAATATTATCTTCCCCTGGGGATTTACCGTTCTTTGCAGTTTTTAGCGCGGCCTCTACTTCGCTAGGCAATACTGCAGGAACCCTTTGGCCGTGTGTCGATTCCAGAGCGGGGAATTGGCCGTTGTCGTTCTCGTATAGTTTTGCATAGAACGTGTAAACTCTGTCTATGATTTCTTCTCTATTCCTAATTATTACTCCGCTCTCTGATCTGATTGCGATCATTATATATATATATATATATATATATATATATATATATATATATATATATATATATATATATATATATATATATCAGTGGCGTGCGGTCCATGGATGCGGTGGATGCGGCGCATCCCCTATAACTTTAAAAAGCCAAGAGTATTTTTAATAAATATTTGAATTTCGCTTCGATGTATTCTTAGTGATGTACGTGATTATGATGTAGTTTATGAGTATATATATATATATATATATATATATATATATATATATATATATATATATATATATATATATATATATATTTCACATATCACGTGTTTTTTGTTACATGATGCATTATATAGGATCTTTTGATAATTTTTATTAACGATTCGCATAGGCGGCCGGCCGGCCACAGGCGAGTGACGGGTGTAGACGCTGACTGAAGTGCGCCCGCGTCATGGATTCGGAGTCGAGACCGATTCCATTTGCGCATGCGCACTATGAGGCTGTCTTATTCGCGCGGACGCGTTGACACTTGTTTAACCTCTACGGTGGATTCGGTTTCTCTGTTTGCTTATCTATTGAGTTTCACTTGGAAGCCGCTGTTGATCGATATTTCCGCACGCTACGCCCCAAGTTATTTATCAAAAAGCTAGCCGATTCATTTCTTTAGACGAAGTTAATCATTTATACTGTAAGTTGGTTATTTTTTTCTTTTGAATTAAGTTTTCATTTAAATTAGTTTCGTCTTACTTTATTTTTAGTTTACTGTTCCACTACTTACGAGTTTTCATTATTGCCTTTAATATGGATATCGAAAATAACTTGTCGTCGAGATCAATAATAATTGCAATTGTTTAATTGAAAATGTGCTGAAAAGAAGATTTGCTTCTCTCCCATTTAATGAAAAGGAGATTATTGTTAAGAGCCCCAAACCCACACCAATATTAAATATTCAGTCTAAAACAAAAACATTTAAAAGGTATTTTAACACAGAAACATACGAAAAAATTTCATGGATTTGTGGATGTGCTCACTTAACGAAATTATTCTGTTGGCCATGTATTTTATTTTCTCAAGAAGTGAATGTCTGGAGTAAATTTGGATTTTCTGACCTAAACAATTTAAGTAAATCGCGCAAGAGACATGAATGTTCTCAAGCTCACATATGTTCTGCTGCTCAATTTAAAAAATTTGGAAAGGGACCTCGTATAGAAAATTTTTTAAGTGCTCAATTTAAAGCAAATATTGAAATGCACAACAAAGAAGTTACTGCAAATAGATACATTTTGTCGAAATTAATAAGCGCGATCTGTTTTTTAGCAAAACAAGAACAACCTTTACGAGGACATTTTGAACACCAGGAATCGTAAAATAGAGGGAATTATATTGAATTGCTGTATCTGTTGAGTGAATCAGACATAAAATTGAAAACTCATTTAGATAACTCTACGGTGTTTACTGGATTATCGAACCATATACAAAATGACTTGGTATCCGCAATATCAAAAGTCTTGCTAGATGAGATTAAAACTGAAATACGTGCATCAAAATTTGTTTCCATAATTGTGGACGAATCTACAGATATCAGTCGCAAAGCTCAGCTATCTACTATTTTTAGATATGTAGATGAAAACAATGAAATTCAGGAGAGATTAGTTGGATTTGTCGATGTTAGTCCCAATAGAACAGCTAATTCTCTTTTTCAGCACATACGTGAGACCTTGGAAGAATTTGGTTGTTTGGACAAATTAATTGCACAAACGTATGATGGAGCGGCTGTAATGTCCGGGGAGCATAATGGAGTGCAACGAAAAATTCGAGATATTTGTCCTAATTCTTTATTTGTCCATTGTTACGCTCAGAGATTGAATTTAGTTTTGTCGCAATCTGTTAACCATATATCCGGATGCAAACGTTTTTTCAGCCGTATGTTGTCATTTTCAACTTTTTTTTGTAAGTCTTCAAGAAGAATTTCCCTTCTCGATTGTCAAATAAAAAAACGATTTCCCACTGCTGCCCCTACACGATGGAACTACAATAGCAAAATTTTAAATATGGTATTAGAATATCAAACAGAATTAATGGAAATATTTAATCAAATAATTAATGATGAAGACGAATGGGATACTGATGCTGTCATAAATGCTGAAGTCCTTCATCGTTATTTAAAAGAGTTTGAATTCAATTTCAATTTGCATTTATTTTCTGCAATATTTAATTCGGCAGATTTTTTATTTGAAATTTTACAAAAAAAAACCTTTGACATATCGTATTGCGTAAGTGAAATTAAAAAATTTGTAAAATATTTAGATAACAAAAAAGACGATTTTGATTCATTGTGGAACAAAGTAATAACTAAAAATTTTAATAGAAAAAGAAAATATGCTGAATGTGAAGAAGATGTGAAAACAACGTATAAACTTCACTATTCTGAAATTTTAGAAACTCTTTCAGTAAATACAACCAATCGATTTCGAGATATCGAAAATTTAAAATTTCTTTTAATTTTTTTTAACGTCAAAAAATTTAAAGAATATGAAAATAATTTTCCAGATATCCTATTTAAATCACTCCACCTAACTTATGGAAAATAATTTGATTTGATGAAATTAAAAAGCGAATTAATTTACATGTACTCAACGCAAGATTTTCATTTGAAATCTATAAATGACGTAAAGGAATTAATTGTGAAAGATGATCTAATAGAAGTTTTGGAACAAGTATTTAGTTTAATACAATTAATTTGTACGATACCTTCCACGAGCGCATCGGCTGAACGATCATTTTCGACTATGAAAAGAATTAAAACGTTCACCAGAAGTAGTCAAAGTGAAGAAAGACTCTCTGGTCTTACTAAAATTGCAATCGAAAAGAAAATAATGTCAAATTTAAAAAACAATAAAAAATTCTATGATGCGGTTATCGATGAATTTTGTAAAAAGGAACGAAGAATAAAATAAAATTTTAAAAAATAAATTGGTCGGTTTTTTTTTTCAAACAAGAGACAGCATCCCTTGTTTGAAAAGTCACCGCACGCCACTGATATATATATAAATATAAATATATATATATATATATATATATATATATATATATATATATATATATATATATATGTATATATATATATATATATATATATATATATATATATATATATATATATATAAATATATATGTGTGTGTATGTATATGTATGTACATATTTTATACTCCCGTATGCACAATATTGTCGGTTTTACTGTCAATAATAAAAGCAACTCCAATATAAATTCATGTTTCAGCATAACACGATATGTCATTAAAATAATAATGAACCGAGGATTGGGGGGATAAGGAAGATGGCACCGAAGCGACAAATATTTTTCGCCATTAGAGAGCTAAAATTCGAGTTGACAAAATGCGTCAAAAATCGATATATGTATGTACATACATACATATGTGTCCGATATATTTTTATGAAAATTTATTAGAAATTAATATGGTAATAATAGGTAAGCATATCCTCAATACAAAGTTGATTAAAAACATCGCACCAAAATTACCATACTATACGTTATTGAATATTAAATGTACATACATATGTACATTATATGTATTTATGTATATACCAAATACGATTACAATCGCCCATATATGTATGTATAGACGTACGTTTCATGTCGTACGTTTGATTGGCAGTCAAGCTGTTATTGTTCAAAAACATTCGTTAATAATTTATGCGCCATTGTTTGACATCCGAATGACACCGGCTTTCAAATATATTGCACATAAAACATGTAAAAGGCGATGAATATTTCATCCAAATTTTTCTTGTAGTGAAAATATCTTACTTTTCGCCCCATCCCTTCCCCCATCGCATCGGCACAAATGCCTCTTTAATGTGAAAAATAATATCGAAAATAAATCAATAATTTGCACAAACTCCACTACGCTCACGTCGATATTGATTTATATGCCTATACAACAATATGAAATACAGTTCACTCAAAATTAATCGAGTTTGATTTACATACAACGAATTAGTTTATATTTTTAAAAAAAATATATTTACCATGCTGTCATTACAGATTTTGCCACAAGGCGACATCTATGGCTTAATTTGTACATATGCATTTTATATATATATATATGTATATATATGTATATATATATATATATATATATATATATATATATATATATATACAAATATTATATATAAGTAAATTAGCGAGACATCTATGTTAAAGAAATCATATTTAAATAGTGGTGACATAGTGGGTAAGATAGTTTTTGCCAATTTGATGAAGGAACCGCTTGAACAATAAAATCAGATAAATTGCCAAAATCTGATAGGAAACGATCGATTTGGAGTCACAAATATTCAAGTCTGACAGTCTTTTCAATCGCGGTCAGCTCACGAGATCGACCTATCGGTGCTTAGTATCAACGCAACCACCAAGCCATGCTGCTGGCTATATCTGTAAATATGATTTTTTTTAAATTTAATATAATTAACATCAACTCGATACCGAAAAGGTAAACTTCAACATAACACGACAACATAAATTATAACTACCGGTCGATCACATATGTATACATACCTACATATGTATGTATAATACATATAATAAATATTTTTTCATCATAATGAATTTGAGTGGGCATTATGATAAACGATTTGTCTTGATTCACATGTTTGATAGGAAAGTCGATTTATATTGTTTGGATTCATAAGACCGTTCTTTGTTCAATTGTTATTGACAGTAATAACGACAATAATGTATACGGCGAATAATGGAAGATTTCAATCTTCATCAATTCGCATTTAAATCCTAGCTCGTTAAAAATGCATTAATATTCTTTTTTAAATTCCCCCCCCAAAAAAAACGGACTTTGATTACCGGATTTAATGGCTCGAATTAGGTATTCGCATAAATCGCGAACTTCGGACAAAAGCTGGGCTCCCAAGAAAAGCTTTCACCCCAAGTTTTGACGTGCGAGCAGCTCTCACGTCAAATCTCGTCCAAATTGACGTGACATGTTTACAATAATTTCCAACCTTATTAAAAGGTAACCTATGATTTTGAACACCTCGTCGCGAATAATTGACATGCGAGGACGTGAACTCTTGTTTATAGCGCGTTTCAAAATGGAAAAAGATTGGCGATCTCAGGAATTTCAAAAAGCGCGTATAAAAATGACAAAAGACGTTAGCGCAATAAAAAAGAAAAGATGGGAGCGTAAAAAACAAGAATGGTTTGCGATGCCAACAATAAAGAGAGAGGAAAAACTTCATATAAGCTCTCGCTTACAATTGAGGGAAATGTTTGCGGATTTTCTCACTATAAAAACAACAATAGTGAACGATGCGAATTTATGAGACCCAGTGTATTGTGGAAATTTACATTTACAACCATTTTTCTATTTGTTTTTACTTGCGACTATAAGTGTATGTAAGCTTACATAGGTACATTGCAATTGAAGAACTGGTAGGGAATAGAAGATATAAATATCTATGTATTATTATTAAATTATTAAATAACACAATATCGATTCAAATACATATTGTAGTGGACAAATATAAGGCCACTTAAAAAATATTTGAATGAAAATACTCCAGTATTTAAAACAACCACCACCTGCATCGCATATTACTTGGAATTTTTCTATTGCTCAACCCTAATTTTTACTAACCTCTTCTTACTTTCACTTACGATCACTATTAAGGAAAAAAAAATTCTTCCTAGGGTTGCTTATTATTTAAAAAATATACGAAATTTTGATTTTGACACAAATCTTATTTCGATACAAACGGTTACCGTTCTTGTTTTTTTTTTGTGTTTATTTAATTACGGGTCTTATTTCATTATAAATGCCAAAAATACGGGAATCGAGTGATTATTTTGAATAAAAAAAATTTTTCAAGCCATTAAATATGCGATATGCGATTTAATCGACTTTTATAACTTTACAGTGAAATTACAAAAAAAAGAACAAGATCCTAAGATCTCATTTAAGCGATCAAGCCTTTAAAAATATCAAAAAAAGTTCTTCTGACCTGGCAGGAGAAGTGAAAAGGGAATGAAATCTAAAATTTTCTTCGTGATCAGTCAGAAGACATCTGACGAACGCTGAATTACAGGGTTGTAGGGCCAGAAATAAGCCATATATGTATGTACGATAATAGTCATATAAGCTATATGTACATATGTATATATATATATATATATAGGTATGTATGAAGGGCCGAGGAGATGGCACAAATCCCCGGGGCCCGGCTACTTTTACAATTACAATTACAAATATTCTATTTATTTCTATTTATCTTATCTCGATCGTCTAAGATCTAAGTTATAATATAATTCAATGTAGAACACAGGCTGCTAGTCACGAGCTTATTATACATACATATATAATCGCCAAATAATAATAAATCATAATTAAGTTTTTCCTATAATAGGTATTTGATATAATAAATTAAAGTAAAACATATTTTGAATCTACATACATACATACCTACTTACGATTATATCTGTCTCTCCAAATGGGTAAAGCTATTAAATTTGTGAGTCGATTTTTATTTTATTCGATACCATTATGCAAACCCAGTCCTATTACAGTTATAATTGAATTATTCGCTCAGTTAAATGTTGATTGGGGAATTTGCTTAATTGCCGTGTCAAATTAGTTATGGCATAATGCACAAATTGTAAGTGAAACGCATAATCACGACACTGACTGACACCAGAGACTGTTTGTCGATCCGCTCGCGTCCGTCTAGCTGCCCACCTGTCTATCTACATATATACTCGCTTTAAAATAACATATCATTATATTTATTATACGTATATATCTATATAGACTTTATCACAACTTAATCTCACCTTCTAAGCACAACGACAATATATTATACTAGATTTAAGCCCGTTGAAATTTAAACGGGTGCTTTCAGATTGATTCAAGATTTAAAATAAAGTTACAATATGAATAGTAATTATTAATCGGAATCGGAACTAAAACAGAAATCGGGAATCGGTTATGCCAATTAAATTATGCAATAAAAAATAATTATAAAATTATAAAACATCGAAGTCGAAATCGGAATCGGAAGGATAATGTGAAAAGTATGTACGTACATATTTTTACATGGCGTGACATAAGCAAAATGTATGTTTAATTTACAAAACCAAATACCCACAATTATTTATAAAAAAACCCAGGAAGGCTTAACAGGAAGACCCCAATGCGCCTTCCTGGACAATTAATTACAAACAATGCAGCAATTATTATTATTATATAAATCACTGTATTTCCAGAAGCTGAAGAACACGAAATAACAATTAATTTTAATTAATTAATAGATAATTAATCTATTGACACATCCATGGATTTTAGATTTTGTACATAATTTTTACAAATTATACACACAATAAATACAGAAGATTTATGACAACAGAAAAGGATTTTTTGTTTTGCCAATTTGAGGAAACGTTTCAACAATGATCAGATAAAATTGGCAAACTCTGATGAGAAACGATCGATTTGGAGTCACAAATATCCCCAAATCTAACCAGCAGTTTGACGGATCGAACCCACTGATCACATGGTGCTAAACATACACGCTACCATTAAGCCAAACTGCGAGCTATATGTATATATGTACTATAAGTACTGGCTATGTGTATGTACATGCACAGACACCAAAGGCATCTATAATTCGGTATATACTTCGAGATATCCTTAAATGGGAAAAAGATGACAGTATGTTTATTGGTTTCCCCACTATACGTTTGACGCTTCATACATATGTACATTTGACATATTTGACGGTTCTACATTTTTCAATTTAGAACCGTCAAATATGGTATACATCCTATCTAATTGTATTCTTCGTGAGATTTTAGACGGTTTTCGGAAGTGCACGTGGTACAAAGTTCCATTTTTTATTTTTTTACCCCAACTTTCATTTGTAGGTACGCGTAACGCCGGGAAATTTGGCTAGTAAGTACATCCATACATCGTCCAGTCGCGACATTTCGACGACCTTTTGCTCCCACCCCGTTCAACAGATCCACTCCTCGTCGAGGTGGCACCAGGCGATGCGTCGGTACATTCGAACAAGAGCAAGTCCCATATTGTACATAGAAAAGTACTCGGTCGAAAAGAACAAGCAAATCCGGCATTTGCGCTTGCGTTTAGTCAGGGGGGGATGCAACCACATCATTAGTGGGATCCGTTCCCACGGGAGCGTAGGCCGCGTGCTTCGGTGAGCGTGAAATTGTCTGACTTTCGTTATCCGTCATATTTTGCCTGGCGTATGTATTATAGATATAATACATGTACATATACATATATACATCGATTCGGGAACGAAACCCGCCCGCAATGCATACAAAACAGCGTTGATCCTGAAGGATAACCGCGCGAACAATGGAGCAAGCTCCCAGAACGATCTTCGTAGGCAATTTCTGGAGTGCCTAAATTCCTGCATTAAGTCTTTTGTGTATGCTTAAGAATGTATAGGTGACTATGTATGTATATAGATACGTATATATAGGTACATACATACGTACATATATACATGTATTTATATACATTTGAGATATCGACATATCTAATGGTAGCATCGCCTTCAACGCTTAATATATTGAACATATTTTGTAAATTATGTAATAAATATATTTCAAAACACTCAACAGAATTAAATATTACCGTATTGTAATTTGATGTTATATTATTTAATTCAAATGGAAAAAAAAAGCTTTCAATCTGTTTTGAACATCTGAAAATATTTTATCAAAAGACAAGTAATACTGTATTAGAGGCGTGTATAATTTTTTATGTGGTGAGATAATTCGTTGTCAAACTTTCCAGTATGAACGATTGAAAATTGGATATGTTGAGACCGCATTTTATAGATATAATAAAAATAATAACGTAAATAAAACCCGCCTACATAATAGTGTTTAATACAAAAAGCTTTAGACAACAAAACAATTATCTTGGACAAAAGTAATGCGCCGAAAAAGGTTTATTATCCGAGAGAGAAAAAATATTTACATAAATTTTATACGTGAATTTTTCATTACAAAGTACTCATTGTCGGACGCCTATAAACTTTTGCGCTCGTAAAAAGGTTAATATTTGCCACGATTTATTTTGATTAACAAGCAAAGAGTCAACTGAAATATTAGCAATTTTTTTCATGTTACAATAAAAAAACATGTTTTATTCCTAAGAAATACCAATTATTTCAAATAAATCGGTTACTGTAAAAAATTTTCAATCATAACACATCAAATTAAACAGAACCAAATATTTTTCATGCTTATTAAAAATTATAAGAATTCGGATGATAATCTTTTTCGTCTGAAAGTGCTCATAGTCTCGGTCAATTGAACCCGTCGGCGACCGAGACGTCCCTAGGGACCCCATCGCATTAATGTCCTTCTAAAGCCTCCCACGACGACTATTATAAACCTCCTCCTTCCACGTCTTATCCACCCTTCTATTATTCACAATTAGCATTAAAACTTTTCAAACAACCTCAAAGATCTAACCCCCCGCTGTCCCCCCCTCCCCCCCCCGAATAAATCTCAGATTTATATGGTTTATTACACTCTGTCGTCCCTAGAGTCAAATGCGATCACTAATAGACAATAAATATGATACTACGACTTATTTTAATATTTATAATTACTAAACAAAGAAAGGATGTAACTAAATATTTATAAATATCATAGACTGCTTCTGCAGTCGGGCTTTATTTAATCGTGGAACGGCAAACGATTGCAGAAGATGGGTAGACGAAATTAGGAAATATGTGGAATGAGATGGATGCGGGTTGCGCAAACCAGAAACGAGTGTAAGCGTGTTGGAAAGGTCTTCATCCAGCAGTGGTTGGCGAATGACTGTAGATCATGATGATGGTGATAATGGCTATGTACCTATTTCAAAATTGTTCCAGGTGGGTGTACGAGAGGAATCAATTACCTTCCATCCGAAATAATGAAAAGCTTCTATTAAAATTAACTTCAAAACCACCAGTTAAATGTCAATCGACAAATCACTACTAGCATATTGTAATATAAATTTCAAAATTAAATTAAATTTCACAAAGTGCAGACCGTGAAAAATTAAGTTGAGAAAATATTTTCAGTCGGGGGAAAAAATGTTTTAATAACTTAGTGTTCTTTCGCGCAACAAGAGGAAAGAGATGAAAATTATTCAGATATTTTTCAGCTGAAACATTGCACGAGCCGAAGCGAAAATGTGCCGAAAATCTATAAGCGACGTAAATCAACGTAATTCAATTTCCAATGGGAAATGTGAGCCGCAAGCAATATTCGCACATGGTTGAAATATTCTTGTTTACCATAACGAAACATAACGTGTGTTCATAGCTGAAATTCGTATCATACCGAAAAATTATGGCACTCTACTAATTTACAAAAATTTATAATATCAATTTCAAAAATTCATACTTCATAATTAAAATGTCACATTTTCTTCTTTGAAAATTCACACTTTTCTACATAAATATGAAAATCTACGAACTACGAACAGTTCGACTATGAAAAACAAAATTAAAGATTTAAAGACAAAATTTTGAAATGATCACTACATAAACGCTTAACCCAGCACTTTTAGGGTGGTTGGAATGCAATCGAATTAATGCAAGACTTTTTTGTCGCAACACTCCAGGCGTGAACACTGAGCTTTAAATGCCAAAAATTGAGGCAGAGGAGAATATTCATCCACCCATCTTCTCCTCATATCCCCTCTCTTGTGTCTGAAATAAAGGACGAATTCGCGGCATCAAAATATCGCCCGCCTTTCGTATAATACATATTATATTTCACGAAAAATTCATCCCGTAACGCACACTTATTTTTAGCCAGTTGCAAAAAAAAACTGAATATTCTTTCAACATTACTTTTCAGCTCAAAAATTCAGAATTTACATCGGTGAAAATAAATAGAAATAATAACGTACATATGAACCTACACTTAAATCACATCCAATTCCGTAATGCTCATTATCGAACAAACACACACAATATATTTTGATACGCAAATATTTGTATTCACGTACGTACATATAATATATATATTTAATAATTTATTTATTAATATTTATTTACACACATGCGTATAATTCACTATTCATACTCTTTCTCTACTTTGTTTAATAATGGATATTTTTTAATAATCAATAGAATATTTATTTTATTCATTTTTTCAATTTAATGTGTTAAATTTGACTCAATGTAAATCTAGCAATAAGACTATAAATATACATAATTCGAACCGATTTGTTTGTTCTTTGTAACGTCGATTATGACAACTGCATTACGATTGATGCAATCATCATATAACAGATAAATGACTGCTTCAAACGCCTTAATAGCAATATTGTGTTACCGCAAAATACAATATTTATTTATTGACAAAGTAAGTGACGTCGAATGAAACGGTTGATTAAACCAAACATTTGATCAGCTCTCGCGCCTCGTTCTACTTATTATACCTATACATAGTATATATGTATGTATACTCCATACTATACGATTCGATTTAATTCCAAGCTAAAGCTTCCATAGTAAATATTAATTTAAACAAGATTTTTAGAATGAGGTTCAATACATTTTTCATTGGGTTCAATTTATCACAAATGTGTATATTTACATATATGTACATACATATAAGTATATTATATGTATATGTGCATTTATATATATATATATATTATATATATATATATATATATATATATATATATATATATATATATATATATATATATATATATATATATACATATATATATATATATATATATATATATATATATATATATATATATATATATATATATACATATACATATATATATATATATATATATATATATATATATATATATATATATGTATATATATATGTATATATGTATATATATGTATATATATATATATATATATTTTTTATTATTTTCCTGATATTTAAGGAGTATAATACTGATAGTGATTTTAAGTAATAAAAAAAAATTGAACAAAATCGACAACCGAAAGTAGAACTTTTGTCTTGTGCAAGTTTCCATACATTTGCGCTCAACTTACATATATCGAAAATGCTGTCATAGTTAATGCTGTCATGCTGCCTCAATTATCTGGTCACCTTTTGATTTATCCCATATTAATTGTATTGAGAAAGTTCAACTTAAATTTATTAAATCCTTACGCTACCTTTTTCCTACCTATAACCATTCTACTGTTTCCGATGTAATGTGCTATTTAATCATATTATAGCTTTCATTCTTTTCCTTTTCATTTGTTTATTTTGTATTTACCTTTTTCATTTGTTTTATATTTGTAAATTTCAATTTCTTCTTATATTATATTTTATAACCTTTTCCAAATATTTTAATACTATAGTTTAATTATGCAATGTTCTACATATTTTGTCATGCCTTTATTCTTTACAGTTTATATTTATCTTTTTCATTTTTGTAAAAATCTATTATTGGACTCGGATGTTACATATATTATTTATTTACTATTTGTTTTTTTATACATATCTATGTACATCCTATCTGTTGATTTTTCAATTAATAAAATAAATAAATAAATAGTTATTAGTATTTCATAATCAGTCTGTACGGTTCAATATCGAATTTTGTTTTGTAACCTTCTTATAATCCTCAAATACATAGATAAAGTCATGGGTTGGTCACACCCGAATTTTTTTATTTGAATCAACAAATATTTGAAAGCTTATTTATACAGTGTGTTTGTAGTTACGAACTAGCTACCCCACGTGCAATATTGAATTTCCGATTCATCAATTTCTACTGGGTTGCAACACAATGCCTGTTATTACGTCGGCTCGTTTTTCCGAATTCCAAATGATTGATGCTGCTTTTGTTTCAACAACGCACTACGATTGATCATCCGATATGCGTGTGTACCTGCAAAAATTCACGTGTGAAACGGGAAGGCAGAATAATGCAACACCCACTCCCGCCCTCACAACCTCCTCCCTCCCCCTATGTATAGTGAGCACGGTCACTTCATTGCACCTAACAAGGGGACAAAGATGGATGAGGCCGAGACGATAGTACTAAGTAAAGGAAGTGAGGAAGGAAACATTAAATCCACCCCCAGCAACACTTTGCTGAACATCAATCTGAAACCTAGGACTAGTATAATATTACAGAATAGAGGAGAGACCTTTTAAGTTGTCGCACAGCGTGGTGCTACGTCTATTTGTAAAGCTATAGTATATGTATATTACCAATAGGTGCGATTCAAAAATATTTTGCTTTTAAAATCACCTTACACAGATCCGGTATTATTTATCGCATAGCAATTACACGTTATATATACATATGTATGTACGTATATCGTTAAATAGAACAAAAATGACGCTTTGTAATAACTAGACAGTGGATAGAGGGCGTGCTTTTTGGCTCTATTTACAAAGCTAGAGTGCAAAAACAAAAAGTTTGGCAAACCTTTAACAAAGCATTTGCAACAATTGAACAATGAACGGCGCGATTTGGGTCCGCACTCTAGTAATAACAGTAAGCTAGCCTGATGACTAGCTAGAGAGTATTCAGACACATTTTCTGCTTTTATCCCATAAGGCTGGTCTTGTAAGATTGTTGCCAATCTATAAAGACAGACCTTCACACTTAAAGATTATAGGTTTATCTCATCGCAGAAGAGTTTCTGATTTATTGATCTTACATAAAGTAGTTAATGGTGGTATTGATATGTACATCTGTTTTGGCAGATATTCATTCAATAGAAGATCAAAACTTTTTTATCCGCCAAATTTTAATAATAATAATACTTTATTTAATGGTACAATTGCTCGAATATGACGTATTTATGATTATACAGATGATTGCCCTGATGTCTTTTCTAATTCAATTAGTACTTTTAGCGCTAGGGTGAAGAAACAAAATTGTGGTTGATTCATTGTTTTATTTATTTACTATGCTATACAACCTTTTATTTACTATATTTTTTGTTTTATTATACGAGTCGTCATAATTGAAAGTGGCATAATTCCACTTTTCTTCATTTCGAGAAATATTTCGCAAAACATTAAATATAATGTTTTGCGTTTGACAATATTGTAATGTTTAATATAGCTAAGTAATCACGGGCTTTCACCTGTAACAGATTTCACCGTATTATCTATAAATATTGAAAATTGTTAAAATTTGTCGATTCTGAAGAAATACAGACTAGTTTTCAATCGATATGTATGTATTATTCGTACAGTTTATTTCCTACCCAAGTAACTTCCCCTAGTAATCCTTAAAAGATGTACCAACAACCGTAAATCACTCTAAGTACTTCACGTTTGTTCGAATTCTATCTGGATGGATGTACATAAGTCGTGTTACAATATGAGCGTTTTCCGCTGCATTCAGGTATATACATACATACATACATATATGTATACATACCTTGTATTTTGCTCCACTATCGAAGAAACAAGGTGACAAATGATAAAAGTGCCTTCAGCTCCACTGCGTCACGTTCACCCTCTCCTTTTTTCCGCGTTACCAACAAAGTCGTATTGGCTTTCATCCAGACTTAAACTGAGCGTATTGTCCTTTTCCTCCTGTGTCAGTGCAAGCACTTAGTCTACTCCTGTGAGAAAAACACTAGCTGCAATTGAAACGGTTAATCACAAAAGTAACTAGTCTCGCGTCTCGAGACAGATAGACGAGTCTGCATTGCAAAAGTGTAATCTTTACCAGTGAATGCAGACGCAACTAATGTCCAATCTGAATGCACTGTGATGTCCGAGAGTAAACAAAGCCGGTAGAAATATTTAAAAAAGAAAATCATATCCAGTGAGTGAAATGTTTGTACCCGTTCACACACCAACCTAATCCACAGCGAGTCAACATTTGCAAACGCAGTGGAAAAAGGTTGAAATTTTAATGGTCGAAATTAATTGCGAAGAATACCAATTTGGGGGAATTGCGAGTGCAAGAAACTCGGTTAGTTTTACGGAAGTTTAACGATAAATATTAAAACTCGCATTGTGGAAATTTGCAATAGCACCGCCAACTGCCAAATAAAAGTTGGCTCTACTAGTCGCACGCTCGTTTTACAATCAAATTATATCCAATTTACCCGGAAAGGAATAAATTCAAATGAAACCCGAAACATTTGCATATAGGTGAAATTTATTTATTTTCACCTAAAATATTACTCATTAAGGTTCAAAACGAGAAATGTTTATTTTAAGATGTATGCCACTACTCAACCGAACTCGCGTATTTAAATTAGATTAAACACCCGAGTATCGTCAAGTGAACATATTATATTTGGAATTTCAAATTACTAATAGATATCCAATTACACTTTATTTTTAAATTACAGAAGTCAAAATATTAAAACCTCAATTAAAGTGTATTCTGTATTAAAAATAATTAAACTATATTTTTTTCTTAACTATGTGGTTTTACCGGGCTTCGCTTGGTATTTGTAATATAAACCGCTTAAACATGACTAATCTAACAGTAAACATTTTATTAAATTTATTTGAATACTCATTTGTTTATTTTATTAAATTGACTGTCACGAACAAACAAACATATATACTGTCTCTTTCGAAATTATATGTATACCAGAATCCGGTGCCTGCGCCCCCAGAGCCTTCGCCTCCAGAGGCTTCGCCCTCAGCGGCTGCGCCCCCGGCGGTACCTGCGCCCTCGGCGCCTTCGCCTCCGGGGACTTCGAATCCTTTGAATCGAAAAAAAAATAAATTGAGTTTATCGTCTACGAACCAACGAACGAAACTTACATATGTACATACATTCATATATGTATATATACAAAGTCTCTTTCCAAATTATATATTAAAGCAATCTTAAAAAAATCCATCACTCCGTTATTACTGGTAAACTAAATATTATATAGCAAATTCAAATAAATTTGAGGATTTTTCTCTCTGCAATATTCGATGATATTAAAAAAAACCCCCCGGAAATAACTTTCATTGGGTGCGAGGACATATTTTCAGGATGGGTGCCACACGCCAAAAAGGGTTAAGAACCACTAGAGTATTACAAAATTGATGTCTAACACGACCTGTGTCACGATGAAATATCCAGTCATCCATAGAGGGGACCCTGACCGAAAGCGAATTTGGATGAAATTCGAAGAATTGATTACGAGCGAAAGTTTCCGACACGTGAATGAAAAATTTAGATTATTCCTCAACACGGTGTGGTGTGCCTTCACGAAAACAAATATCCGAACAATGAGGTATCGAATTCAGCGTGAACCAATTTCGGCGTCAGTAAACAAATCATCAAAAGAGCGTGTAAAATTAAATTTGAAATTAAAGCCACGTATTTTCAGGACATCTGCACCGAGCTCATTAAGTGCCGCGAGTGCCTTTCAATCACGCCCACAAACTTTTACGCATATTTGGCAACATTAAAATAATAAATTTGATTAAGTCGACCGACGAAGAGGCGATGCAGGGGCTGCTTCTGTTTTTAATATGATTGATAAACTGCCGGAGGTGTGAGAAGGGACGGATAGAGAGGGGAGGAGGTAGTGTAATTTGGTAAATGTTGAAGTTTTCAATCGGATTAACAGTTTGGCCGGACGGGGTCGCTCGGTCACTTATTAATTAATGTGATAACTTCCCACTCGGCTAATTGTATAAGTGGCCGATATAAATGTCCTCAACCACCCTGCGACTCGCCCAACCCAACCACCCTCTCACCCCTACGGCACTAATAAGAGGAAAATTCAATTTCGTCCCGTCCGCACCGAATACCGACCGCACTACCTTTGTTTTTGTCATTTTTACCGGTGAATTTTTGAACGTTCAACCGAACTGAATAAGTGACCATTTAAATTGATTAACATATCTATAAATAAATAAATCAACAAAATATTCGCATTTAAAATATGCATAATACTGCGGTAGCGATACAATACGCGTTTCATAGGCGCTTATCCTCTTTACCAGTGGTTCTTAACCGGGGGTGCGAGAAGGCATATCAGGGGGTGCGGGAGGCGTTTCTAACAAAATAAATTTAGTTTTGTACTATTTGAAAACCATTTTAATATTCGATGACATCGGCCAATTTTTTTCGTGACGCTAAAGCGCTTGGGTAGCTATAACTAAAATAATATAATTTATGGCATGATATCGCGTCAAACTCTCTCCTCATTTCTTGCAAATAATAACGATAGTTTTCTTAGAATTTGCACACCGTCGTCTCCACTGGTATACTGTTTACAATGTGACTCCAGGTCGATCGTTTCCTATCAGAGTTTGCTAATTTCTCTGATTTTCAATGACGTTTCATTGAAAATCAGAGATACAAGTTGGCAAACTTTACCAATTTTCTCGCAAAATTTCGAGTTTCTCAGTATCTTGAATTTCGATGATTTGTATAAATGCTGCAAATTTGTCCATATATGTCTCTGTGGTTCGATGTTTGTATAAGCTATTTATATCCCAAAGGCGTTATGATAAGCGTAGAGATACATAGAAGTATATTTGGGATGAACGGCAATAGCATGCGTGGCTAGATTCGCCTTCACTGGTATAGCATACAAATATAGTATAATATTCTCTAACTTTTACAATGTTGATCAAAAAAACATTTTTATATTGTATTTGGAAACCATTCCAAATCTACCTGTGTATAAAAGTATATACCATAACAACAAAAGTCAAAAAAGCGCTATAAAAAGTGAAACTATTTGAAGACCGATAAAATAGTTTTCATTCTCCCCCTGAATAAAATGTGATTTTCGATTTAGGCTTGCTTTATATTGTATTGCCGCATATGTATGTATAATATTTATGACAGATTCGAGACATTCATTAAGTTCAATACTTTTCTTAATCGATTTTATTAACCTCGATCTCAAGAGAAGGAAGATGCCAATCAGAAATCCGCTGAAAAGGAATGGCGAAATCGTTGATGATCAGTCTGACAAAGAAATAGAAAAACCGTTCTATGTACATATATTGAGGAAGACGAAAATCCACCTGATGCTATCTCTGGTGATTCCCATTAAATTGTATGGAGTACACACGTGGACGCTAAAAAAGAAAGAAAAATACATGTTAGCTGTATTTCATGGACTGCAAGACGTACGAGCGCCTCCATCCTCAAAGAGGTGGCAGTTTCAGAGAGACTCTCCACAACATGAAAAATGGTATTATTTCCCACTTTGGCCATACTGCCAGGAAGAATATGAAGAGCCTCGAGAAGCTGGTAGTCACCAGAATATTAGATGGAAGGCGAGCGAGAGGACGGTTTCCCACAAGATGGTCAGTTCAAATCAAAGAACTGAAGAGATCGTCCCTGAGCACTGCACTTACATAACTTGGCACAGGCCCAGTAGGAATGAAGGCAGATCATCCACTGGCTACCCCAAATGACAAGAAATGACCATGATGTTTAGCATTGAGCAAAACGGGAAAGAATATATTTTTATAATACACTAGTGTTGTGCTCGTTGATATTTCAACGGTTAGTTTGGAGAGGAATTGCTACATGAATTAAAATTAAGAAATATGTTCAGGAGCGTCATTTCAGCTTTTTCCAGAGGGGGGGCAAAATTTTTAAACAGTTAGGAATGACTTTCTAGGGAGGGGTGTATTATATTTTTAAAAAATGAGTATATGAATTACAACTATTTTTTTTAATCATTTTTTTTATTTATATATTTTTATCAGTAAAATTAATAGTAAAATAATTTTAAAAAATCTATTAAGAGATTTGTTTTTTTGGTTTAGTATTTTAATATTTTAATTCATAATAATACATTAAACAACGTGGATAGTCCCTGTCCTAGTCTATCTGACAAAAACTTGATAATTACAGCTCTAGAAATTTAATTAGTATGGACTGAAACGGTTGTTTAACATTCTTAAAATATCAGTTTCACAACGGAGTCGTTGCAAATAAGCAACTACATATGTATAAATAAACAAATTTTGCATTTAGCTCGGGACCAGGACGCAAAGTTTTTAGACGCTCGATGAATTGCCGAGATGCTACTGGAAGTTGAAAGATATATTTAGAAATAGGTACGTATAGTACTTTGAGTTTATTATAATTCAATTAATTCTGAAACAAACTCATGAAGAAATTTATAAATTACAAATTTGCAACTTGAACATTTAAAAACAAATTAACAGGGTTTTAATCATAATGAAAACTGTTGTCTTTCAACTTTTTGGTAAAATAAATAATAAATACTTCACTCATATGTATGTATGTAAGTACATATGCACATACGATGTTATGAATCAAAATATGACTAGAAAAATATATGTATGTACATAAAATACTTTTAAAATAATTAACTATTATAAAACAATACGAATAGTACTTATGTATGTATGTATATGTATACATATGTATGATTCCTTCATTTCAATATGCACCGAAATTTTTGATCACACTTCACATAATATATGTAACACATTCGCAAAAGAAACACCTAGTCGTATAAACTTTAAGCGACCGCGCTCACCTCAGTGGCAATTTTGAAAAACGACCGTATATAAAAAAAGAAGAAAAAAAAATACAGCGTCGTAATAAATAGCGCGGCCGCATCCGGCGAGGCGTCGACTCGAGTTTTCCGACTTTTCCGGATAAGACGAATTACGCTCGTCGGGCCGCAAATTCAGATGAGGTGGCCGAAAACGCGCTCACCCCGGGAAAATTGGTGGGGCGAGGCCTCTGCCGCCGAGGGGAAGATAAACGTGAAGTATGACTGTCGAATACTAAGGGTCGAAAGCCAGATTTTTTCTAACCCTCACACTCCCCCCCCCCCTCCCTCATTTTCGACCTCCCAGAGGTGTTAACTTATTTTTACGGCACGCGAGAACGAGTGATCCAGATTAACTTTGGCGCATAAAGAGAGATACGCGAATGTCTCGCGCCGCCAATATTCCTGCCAATTTTTTTTTTACGATCGTTTCACACTTATCTATACATTTGATTATTTAAAAAAGGAGATCTACATAAAACACTGCTTTGAAAAAAATCATAGCGATGATTATTTGTAAGTCACCTGGCAAGCGATAAACCAACTAAAACTAATAAAAAAGTATGTGAAGTTCAATAGATAAAATCCAAAACGACAAAAGAGTGAAACAGGATCAAAGGAATAATAGAAAGTATCATCATCATCGTCTAAAGCCACTCACCATCCACTGCTGGATGAAGGCTTATTCAACACGCTTCTGCTCGTCTCTGTTTTTTCCATTCATTTCACCCCATACATTTTCATAATTTCACCCCACCATCTTCCCTGCGATCTTCCTTTTACCCTTTTGCATTCTCTCAGGTACCTCTCTAGCACTTCTTTTATCCACCCTTCGTCCATTCTTCTAGCCACGTAGCCCACTCATTGCCATTTCAGTATCTTTACTCTATCCACTATGTCCTCTACCCTTGTCATACTTCTCAACAACGAATTCCATTTCCTGTTTCTCCTCGTTACATATACATATGTATATATGTATTTATGTACATACATACATTACAGTGATAACGAAGACTACGATTCAACATAAGGCTTTTCTATAAATTGAAGCAAATATAAAAAGTTGTTCACTGGTTAAGCAATTGTTTACCAGTCCATAGGTAATAGTGGGAATAAATCTCGAACGAAATCGAAAAAATTATGCTATATTCTCGATGTCTATCATTTTTGGCAATGGAATTATTATAAAATCCAAATCGATCATCTCATGTCAGGGTGTACCGATCTCTTCTGATAATTATTGTTCCATATCAAATGGCACCACCAAAAATCAAACCTACCCAACACATTCTCATTTTTCATTAATTTATCTCCGAGAGGTAAATGAGACGAAAATCATTCTCATGACAAACTTCACTACCTGACCAATACGAAAGTAAAAATGTTTAACCGTAACACAATTTAACAAAATTTGAAAAAACCTAAATTGAGATGGAATTGTCCATTGAAAATATTCAATACTTTCACGCCTCATATTTACCAATAAATTTCTAGGACGAGTGTTTAATTGCTATGGTGTCACCGCCCCAGATCCCCAATGGTGAGACAAGGGGTCGGTTCACGGGGCTTTATTGTGACGGATAGTCTCAAAGGGAAGCGCAATCACCCCCGTGGTGGCCAAAGGACATATTGTAATAAGGATATCGTCCAAGAACGACCCTTCGTCAAACATAAACACGCCCTAATGACCGAGCGTTTAGCCAACGTCGAGAATCTTCCCTTAAAACGCTTCATTATCGTACATTGCACGGTGGGGGGGATGTAGTAGGTGCTCCTATCATACATAACGTGTCAATGGGATCGTTTATGTCGATGTTTTAATGTCTTATATTTATATTATATATATTTATATAAATATCAGACATTAAAACATCAACATAAACGATCCTATTGACACGTTATTTTATTTTTACATACATATTTTCACATACATATATACAAATATACCAGGAAGGCTTAACATGTAAACCCCAAATGCGCCTTCCTGGTCCACATAATTATTACATAGATAAATGTAAATCTAAATATCTGACATCTATGATCAGTATACATATATTACAAACATCGTATTAATACGATAAATAACGATTAATAACTTTCATGTAACAATACGAATTTTATATTCGATAAACAACCACAGAGACATCTATGGTGAGCAATATGGCGAAACCTAAGATATAACAATAACTAAAGGTTCGCAACAGAAAATTGGGAAGGAAACGCCAATTTTACAGGAATCGTTTCAATGAAAATCAGAAAAATTGGCAAATTCTGATAAGAAACGATCGACCTAGACAAATCAGGGTCTGGCCAACAACGAGACTTAGCGGGCAATCGAACTCGTAACATCAAGTACGAAATAATTCAACATTCACCACTAGACCACGCTGCTGGTTGGATATTGGATATTTTATGTATGATAGGAGCACCTACATCCCCTACATGTATCTCTTTAGAAATTATATATTAAATATACGTATATTCATATTTAATATAAGCAATATAACGATATACAATATTTCACATACATATACAGTGAAAACAGAGAGCAAATGATTTTCGAATTTTCATTACTATAATTTTTTATTAAATCTTAACGCTATTAGAAACGCAGCAAGTGGAAAATACGAGTCGCTTAAATTATTTTTAACGTATAAAGAGGCATATAATAAAAGAGTGATGTTCCATGAAAAAACCTCTTTAGAAGCAATTTTCACATAAAAATTTCTCAAAGACCTTCGTAATGGGTTTTCTAATTACTTTTTAAAGTCATACTTTTGTACATTTATAACGTAACCTTTAAATAACAATAACATGATAAACATCTACGTTTAAACGATAAACGTTTTTAAATACATGTATCATGAATGTACGTACGTATACATATCTTTTTTTTTTAAAGAAATTTATTCATTACATACCTCTTTTACGTTTCACTTACGATTACAATTCAGGAAAAAGTTTACCTCTTATCCAATCGTTTTCATACTTTGCCATATTGCTCATTTTAGTCATCAATATAAGTAAATGGAGCCTCCGCCATTACGATAGAGATAAAATATCGTATAAGAAGCATTTCAGATCCGAAGATTTTTAATCTCGGTGATAGTTGGTAGTCATTAATTTTATACATAGATGGCGGTAGAAAAAAAAATATTGGTGTTTTTATTTATCATAATAATTTTATATATAAATTATAAAAGAGGTATGTTTTTAAAAAACTTTTTTTTATATTAATTGTTTTAAGCACATATATTACAAATATATAAATAAATCCGCCAAACTATAACAAATAGTTTGTTAGCGGAGAGAGCTCTCTTCAATATTTCATATTTAATACTATCTATTCAATATTTCATATTTAATACTAGTGTAAGTAGGAGAGAAAAACGCGATTTTTTTATTTTCATCGATGTACCTAGTGGAAAACTTTCGTCGTATCGAGGGAACGCTAAATTAAAAATATCATTGATTTTAAAAAATTGCCTGTGCCTCCAACCAATCGATCGTTCTCAACAGAAATACTTTATAAGTTTATTTTTTTTAAATAGTAAATAATAAAAACTATTCTCAAAAAAAAAATGTTTTTATTTACCGTTAAAATCCGGATGAAAAACTTATGCAACCATACAATATAAGTTTTCTATATTTATTTATTTTAATTATATATTGACATAAGAAGATATTCCAATACGCTTAAAGACATTTGCAAGTTCATATGTACATATATGGAAAAATAAAAATAAATCACTCGAGAATCATTTTATAAGAATGTTGTTGAAACGACAAATAAGAAAATTTTTATATGTAAATGTGATATTATTCGCAAACGTCCCGTTTAAAATTCACATCAATATCAAAGGGAAGAGCGATTGGGAAAATTGCGGAAATTGAAAATGTTCAATGTATGTGAATGTGTCTGAATTAATATTGTACAATATATTACGATTCTTTACGTATTGGCTATATACATATGAATAAAAAATTATATGAGCAGTCGACGTGATGATGCAAATTAATTGAAAATTAATATTCAAATTTCAATGAATGCAATCACCATGTAAATAATACGCATTCATTCACTGATAAAATGGGAACATAGTGTTATTTGAATCGTCGCATCAAATGTGAGGAATTAATCACACTTAAAATCGAAAAATTAATACACGAGTGATTTACATATATGTATAAGTATAACCACTCGTGTAGTACTGAATCGAAATAAAACATTCAAAAGCGTAATTTGAGAAGCGCGCGTATATTTTAATCGGATAGATTTTTCATTTCTCTCGGTACACTTTCGCGTGTATTTATATTCCGGACGAAAACTCCGCGAGAAAACTGATTGATTTGTTTCCAAGTTCTGCTGTGGCAAAAGTCAATCCATCTTCATTTCCGGCGCGCTGGGATATGTCGCCGGTATTAAAAAAAGTTTTTTGTCGAAGCCTCTTAGGAGATTCGGTCGAGAAAACTTTACAATTTGCAAAAAAAAAAGAGAGTTCGAATGAAAAACGTCTCGTTTTTCCGCCAGTGATGCTAAACGTATCACAAAAATATGTGATATTTCAACTATCTCTAACTTTGAAACTCAAAGCATCAGAATTCAAAAATTAGTAGATGTCACCAATAAATTATATAATAATATTATAGAAAGAAGAAGGTTTGTATATTTGTTTGAATTTGATAAAATAATTCCAATTTTATGGACGTACAATATAGTATTCAAAAATTGTTAAATATTGTATTAACGGTTTCTAATATAAAAATTTACATACGAAGTACCAAAGGTATGTATTTACATTAATATTTAAAATACAATATATGAAAATGTGTTTTTAAATTAAATTTCCATACCTTAGTCCAATTGGGATCAAACTTATAGTCAATTCAACTGAAAAATTTAGAACCTATAACGATTGTTAGTTCAGTTGAAATAAACAAGAAAAAAAACAATTGAACATTTCTTAGTTTTCAAATAAATTTGGCATACGTAAGTAAATGAGTATGGAGAGACAATATCTAGAAGTTATCTATTATCTATTATAATTTACCATTAGATTAAAATCCTCCTAAATAAATTTCAGACAATTATCTACATATGTATATAAAAATCAATGTTCGTCTGTTTGTCTGTGTCGTATGCGTTTCTATACCATTCAACCGATTGTGATGAAACTTACATGATTTATTGTGTGCATGCCCGCAATTGTGTCTGTAAAAAGAAATTGCCCAAAAACGGGAACGGGAACGGGAAACGGGAACACTTCAATAAACAGAATGAGTGGCATTAGAACGCACACCGGGTTCAGCTAGTTAATATTGTATAAATTTTCATTAAAAATGTATACATACACATATAATTTACTTAATTTGCTAATACAAATAAAATATATACATATTTATGTATGTATGTACGTGTTATTTTTAATAGCTAACACTGTTCATAGATGCGCGCGCTGTTAAATCAGATAATGAATTAATGTTTTATGAGATTCATAAAAGAGTCGTTATGGAAACATTAACCAAAAGCGAGAAGCTAAATTCAAATAGCGCCTTTGTAAATGAAATTGAGCGTCCGTACATATGTACTAGTGATACCGTTACCGGTAAACCAGTTTACCGGTAAAAGGCTCGAAAAGTAGTTCGGTAAATTATTATATTAGTTTTACCGGTAAATCAACAAAACATGTTCACCTGGTTTTATAACATTCCTTTCCTTTATTTTGTCTTCTAGCAACACTGGTCAACAAATGCTACATATGTATGTAAATATGTACATATATCCAGGAGCAAGAAATATGCAATAATGAGTATAATAAAAAAATCATTTCATTTTCATTTCGAAATTATATAAAACTAGTTGTTTTACCCGGCTTCACTCAGTATTTGTAATATAAAAGGCTTAAACTTGGCGAATCTAATAGTAAATATTCATTTGTTTTTTTATTAAATTTATTTTAATCGAAAAAAAAAATCAACCAATCAAGTCGTCCAATGATTTCCAACCAGCTATAGTTATAAACTTACAAAGTCTCTTTCGAAATTATATATTACATATATCAGAATCCGGTGGCTCCTCTTCCCCCCAGTCCCCCTCATCCTCATATCGTCATGGAAATTTTGACTTGTTTTCGAAGTTCCCAACCATTTTCCAACCAACAATATTAACTTATATTAATAATTATATATTAGATTATTATGTTAGCTGAAAACATTAGAGGAAAAAAGTTTATTCATATTATATCAGCAGGCAAATCGAGCGATTTGATGAAAGGGATGATATTTTTAAGAAGGCAAATAAATATCATTATACAATTTATCGGCATCACACGAGATGCGCGCCACAGACCTCTTTAGTTCTTTATAATTATGAATTTGCTTCGCATACAAATTGTGAATTTCTAATATACATACATACATATGTACAATTGCTTATTGATTTTTGTAATTTTGTGGGGGATTTACTACACACTCAGAGAAATAACACTCAAGCCCGGAGCCTGGATACGACTAGCTGAAACCCGGAAACTCCGGATCAAAACCAACCTAACACACACAAGAAAAAATAAAGAAATTGTGAGAAAAGAAATAACTTTTTTCCAAAAAAAATATTTAATAAATGTAGATATTTAATAAAAATGCCTTTGATTATCTGATGGCAATTCAAACAATCAGAAAGAGCTTTCTCAACAGCTGGTTCATTATGTACAAAAATTAGATCGCAACTTTTGAACGATAATTTGAATACATTATGTTTTCTTCGCTGTTATTAAAAAAATATATTTTTTATTACTTAATAAATTAATATTATAAAGAATTCATTATTATTTCTACCATTTTTGTAGTACAAAATGAAAAGGTTTTTTTTAGATTGACAAATCCGTTAATATATCGGTAAAAAATTGTAAAATTTTTACTGAAATTACAGTAAATTTGGACGGGTCTACCTCGTTCCAACAACTTACAATATATACTATCTCAAGACTTGTTTCCCAACTTTTTCCGATTATTTCGTCGTCGAGTTTGTATATATACAAATCACATACGAAAATGTTTTACATAGTGAAATACTTAATAGCTTAAAAATCCACGAATGATCACGATATATCTCGTATATTAAAGATATTACAAACATGTACACAGAAAACATTTTTGTATTAATGTAGTATACAAACTTTAAGCAGCCGAAAGTTGATAAAACGATTCTAGAGATAATGCAAGAAAATCACTTTTCGATCGATAGTACGAAATCTCTACGAAAATCTCTACGAAATTTTAGAAAACATCAGAAAAATAATACGAATATTTAAGAAGTCACCGGCGAAATATACATTTTTACAAGAAATCATAATGAAAAAAGAAAATAAAAATTGAAATTATTATTGGATGTAAAAACGAGGTGCAATTCAATGGCAACTATGATAAGACGATTTATTCAAGTTTAAGAAAGAATATAATTTCAATACTGTTTCTAAGAATGAAATTGATATTTTAAAAATTTAAATTGATGTTCATACTCCCGTTGAAACCGCAATCAAAGAATAAAGCATAAATAGTGCATCTTTAATAACAACAGAAGAAGTTTATAAATATTTATCTTATATTTTATGTGTGTATTTTAGTTATGTATTAATTAAAATTATGTCTTAATTGTAATATATTACATATATAAATATAATGTAATTTATGCTTAGTACATATGTAATTACCTTTTTTTTTTAATTTTCGAATACATTCGAATATTCGAATATTGATTTACTATTCGATATTTGAATAGTTGAAGTCGACGAATATTTGGGATCCCTAGTATGTATGTACATATGAATGTTTACATGTTCGAATTTTCTTTTGTGACTTTCTTATATTCCTCAAATACATACATAGATAAAGTCATGGGTTGGTCACATCCGAATTTTTCCCATGTAACGGGATGGAATGCGTTCCAGCACCTTTTTGTCTCGGCATTTTTTATGTGTCAAACGAATATTCTATGTAATATAATTTTATCATAATCTTTTCCAATAAAAAACTTGAAAAGAAGTGAGTTCCGGCACCTTTTTTTTCAAAAAAAAGCCCTGTGTAGATGTACATATTACTGAACATGTGTATGTAGATGTATCACTGAATGTTACCGTCTATTCAAGTGTGCACCGTTCCTGGCATTTTGCTTTTTCTTTGCTAGTATACCCAACGCAAATGTATATACATATGTACATACATATATTCGATTGACGTACATGTGTGTGTAATTGATCGGAAATGGAGCAAGTTTCACATCAGTACCTTTAATTTATTGAAGTTAGCGCGGCGTTGCACGTCCCCAACGAACGAGCACGAAACTGGTTCACTTGTTAGCTAGCGTCTCCTAAGAAAAAATCGAAAGAAAGGGGAGTGAAAAAAAAGCGTCAGTACCTGACGTTGGAACACTTGCGTCTCCTCCTTCGCCCACCACCTTTGGTCCTCCCCAGACGTGATAAATGACTCCATCCTGGCGGCGTGAAGGAAACAAAAGCCAGGGGCGGGCAGCCGTTTATCACCCGGCAACCAGCCGCCTCGCACCGACAAGAAATCCTCGAATTCGATATGAGCGACTCCCCGAGACAAGGAAACCACCTCGGCTATCGTCCTCGACAAGGACGCAAGGGGAAGACGAGAAGAAATCGCCCTCGCGGGACGCGAACAAACAACAACGATCAACCGGCCATTTTTTACGACATTAGTTTTGATTGAATCCAGGATGACGGCTAAGTATGGCATCAATTTTATTTGCGTGTGTATATTGTAGTAATAATATAATCGGAGATCAATTTTTGGGTATTTACCTACATTTTTATTGAAAATCTACCTTTCAACGCCCTACCGTGTACCTACACTGAGCAAAGACGAAGATTAATACGAAGAATTAAAAAAATTCTTATCATAAACTCTGTACTTTGTGAATAAATTGAGATGAAACTGGTTTGTATATATTTTATTTATTTATCTGTGATAGGATAGTGTGTTGATTCGTCACGATACGTTTAATTGAGTTTTGGAATAATTCTTGCGTAAAAAAAAAACGTTATAGGTTATGAACCCCGGCATGCGTTGCAATGCCATAATAACGCATGCAATTCCCGTTCCCGTTCCCGTTCCCATTTGTCGGAAAAATGCAGGTAGCGAACACATTTGAAATTATTGCGTTGCAATGACACTCATTCCCGTTTTTCCCGTTTCCGTTCCCGTTTTTTCCCGATTTTTTTTTCACAGTAATCTTCCCGGACATGCACACAACAAATCCTGAAAGTTTCATTGCAATCGGTTCAGTGGCTTAGCAGCCTATTCGAGACACACACACACATACACACAGACATTCATTTATATATATATATATATATATATATATATATATATATATATATATATATATATATATATATATACACATATATAGATTTTAATAATTCCATGAGCGTAATGTCACGTGAGTGATTTGTCGCGTGAGTGATTTATTTGCGAGTGTAACGTCCGTGAGCGAGTTGCTGCGTGACTGAAATGTCGTGCGCGTACCGTCGTTGAGTGAAAGGTCCGTGAGTGATTTGTCGCGGAACCGTATACAATATACATACCTAATATGAGCAGTTTATAAATAATGTAAAGTGGTGTTTTCTCATAACGTGATATGTAATGTTTTGTCCACATTTCTTCATAACGATATATTTAATATTTTGCATTTTACCATATTTAAAAACACTGGTAGCTTGTCATTAATTTATTTATAATGAAAATTTAAAAAAATAAATACAAACACAATATAAAATTAATATTTTAAGTGAAGTGTCATTTTTTCAGGTAATGTAACAATGAAAAATTAACATTTTTTTATTGACACCTACATATTTTTAAGATTATAAAAGCTAAAATATTTGTATTAAGGCAATTCATAAAAACCAATGAATAATTGCATAGTTTCTTGTCCTATTTTCATCATTAATGTTTTGGCAATATACCGATTGCACCAAAGAGACCATATATTATATGTATATCATCATTTTCATTTACTGGTGGTTAGTTAAGATTATGTTTAATTACCGGTAATTTTCAGTATTGAAAAATATTGGGAATTTTCACTTATCGTTTTTTTTACTTCTTATTATATTATTTGTTTATAAAGCTATTTTCTATTTTTTAATCACCGATGCATTCCTTGATTTGAACTATTAGAAAAAAACGTCATAGTTCATATTTAATATAAAATATAAAGATAAAATAAAAAAAATATAACGTGATAGCAAATTGCGTGTTTTCATCTGGCATGACATATTTTTACTTTTTTTGTTATTAGCCATTATTATTTAGAGTGTACTCACATTCACATGCTATTTATTATTTTCATTATCAGATCAAATTTATCTCTGTTGAATTTCATTTGATTAAAAAAAATAATCAAAATATTAATATTTAGATGTAAAATTAAAATTAGAACGAATATTATTTATATACTGTACAATATATGGTGTTAATTTTCCACGTTAACGTGTCACACGTCAAATAGTGTTTTTCACACGCTATACATACTTATATAGATCATATGTATATAGATTTGAGATTGCACGCATTATATAGTACACATATAGATCTGAGATTGCACGCAATAGTGCATATTTAATGAACAGTAGAAAAATTTTGCTAAAAAAAAAGTTGATTATGTTTCAGATGTAATATAATAACCTAAAATTCAATTCCTCAATTTTGATACATACCCTGTATCCTCAATTTAATTAACAACATATAATATTATTGGTACATTTTTATGCAAAATTTGTCGAGGAAAATTGATTATTTTGACTCACAACAATCTGATTTCCCATGGGAGCATCAAATGGTTTCACATTGGGTTCATTAAATGCCTATATATTTTTAATATTAAAATTCGTATTGACTATCTTAATTTAATGACTGTTTGATTTTAAAGTATTTTTCTATTATATTTGATAATTACGTGAAGTATGTATTATCTACATATCGTCAGTCCGGAAGAAAAACGTCACAAGTAAAAAAAAAACGATTTTTAAGTTTCAATTGAATACACTCAGAAAACGATCATTTTTTTCGCTAGAAAAATATCATTTGTCTAGTTCAAGTTACGGTTGACACAGGGCAATAGTTTCGTTTTTCGCCTGCAGGGAAATGTTCACAACGTATGTACAAACTTCAATCGTCTCTATTGAAAAAAAAGACGTTTGACAGCGTTTCCCACCTTTGGTACGCGTACCACTTGGTGGTACGCGAAAAAAAATCAGTAATGGCGAACATGCAGGAATGAATGATTTACAATTATTAAAATATAACTATTTTTTATATCTAATATACATACATATAATTTCGAAAGAAACATTGTAAGTTTGTATCTTTGTTTGGGAACTTCGAAAACAAAATAAAATTTCCATGACCACAATTCAATTGGTTGAATATTATATTTTTTTCGATTCAAATAAATTTAATAAAAAACAAATGAATATTTACTATTAGATTCGCCATGTTTAAGCTGTTTATATTACAAATACTGAGCGAAGCCGGGTAAAACAACTAGTAATTAATAAAAATTATCTTAATTAGTCATCGTTGACGTCAATATGTACAGTCGATGATCTAAAATCTGGCAATCGATACGTTTTCCTCAAATCCGGCATGGATTTTAGAGTGCAGTTTTAAATTTACCGCGTTCACGCTCCAATAAATAAATAACTTGAATTTGACACTTGAAAACAGTTCGATAATAATTTTTGATGTTGCAGATATAATTGAAAATACATATGATTAGAAAATTAGATTTTTGGAATTTATGTATCGAAAATGATCAAATTGAAGTATTTGAATCTTTACATAATTGCTGATCTGAAAACAAGAGTCGTATGTCTCGAGATATACGTGAAAAAATAATTAAATATTTAATAGGACTGAAATCGTCTTTTACGCAGTGCTTCCCCAAACCTTAAGAAGCAAACAATTTGATTTCAAACCCCTTTGATAATGAACATTTTCGGACAGCTATCAAGGAAAAGGAGAACTTGATTAAACTTTCAAATTATAGCATTTAAAAACTGTTTTCGAAATAAATACGGTTATTAATTTTTGGCCAAGTATTAGTGAATAATATGAACAGCTTTATGACAGCGCCTAAATTTCTGTTTACTAGCACTGAGCTGGTTAAGAGAGCTTTCTCTTCATATATTTTAATAAGACAAATATAGAAATTGATTGAATCCAGCTCCAGTCTTAAGGGTAAATCTCGCATCATTTGAACCAAATTTAAAAAAAACTAAGTACAAGGATCTCATTAAATTTATTTTGTAAGGAGATTTAATGAAAAGAAAACATATTATATGTACTTTGTAATTTATCAATAATATATTTACTATCAATAATAGAAGTATGACAAGATAGTAGATAAATACATATATATTAAACTTTGAGCATATTATAATTGTGACTCCGCAAAAAAAATTTTTCCCATAAAATTTCTTACCAAAACAGATCTAAATATTGTGTGTATCCCTGTCTTCACATTCCTTACCATACAAATACTATATATAATTACTAATGCTCGGACCCTGAGGGGGCTGTTTATTGTTCAAATGTTGTAAATGCATTGTGAAAGGTTTGCCGAACCTTTTTTACATAGGATTTACAACAATTGAACAATAAACGGCACGCTTCCGGTCCTAACTCTAATAATTACACTTGCAAAAAAAAATTTCATGAAATACAATCATTTTTATATGGTGATACAATTTAGCGTTATGTACTACCAAGTGGTACGCGAGTCAAAAAAGGTTGGGAAACGCTGTCTTATGTGATAAGTTTTTTTTAAAAAGGAAACTTTAATCGTAGTTTAAACAGGGAAATGCAAAAAAAAACATATAAATGACAAAAATAGAGAACTAGTTTTTGAAAAGAACATACATATGAATGTCATAAAGTTGGGAAATCTATTGAAATACCATCGTTGACACTCTTAACTGAAATGTTTTCATTAAACTAACTTAAAGCATCCTCTCATAATATGTAGTTGAGGAAAGATTATTTTAATAATTCAAATATTTAGAAACATTATTTTGAAAAAAATGTCCCGGTTTTGTCACGTAACCTAAAAACATGTAAAATGTTCTCCTTAATTTAGTGTAAAGAGATGGCAGGCTCAAACAAAATCAGGACTTCCATAATAAAATATGCAAGAAGACATCAAACATTATATACATATATTTAGATATGTATTTGGTATGCGCGTAACTACTATGCCGCACGTGCATGTGGTCCTTTAAAGTTTTTAAATAAAAATACTAGACATTTTTTAAATGAAAGTCTTGGAAGTCAAGCTATAACTTTGTTAAGAAGTGATCTTAATGCAACAACTTCTATGAAACAGTTTTCGGATTTGTTTATTTCAAAATATAATTCTATGGAAAGTGAATTCGCCGAAGTGTACACGGCCTTTTTGTTATTTTTCACTTTGCTGGTCACTGTCGCTAGTGTTGAACAAAATTTTTGTAAATAAAAATTTATAAAAGATTATAAAAGAAATTCAGAGAGTAAACTCAGGCTCAGTGAATTAGCAGTATTGTCGATTTAACATGAAGAAACTTCGAAATTGTCTTGCAATGTTATTGCCGAATTTGCGACTTTTATTGCGAGAAAAAAGAACATTTAAATCATGTGATAATTATTAATTTAATTTAAAAAAAACTACTAAAGAGGGGGCCTTTTGCTAACATTTGCATTTTGGGCCCAATTTTTATATTTACGCCCCTGATTTTAAGACTGAAAGATGATAATATTATTTTATTGAATATAAGAAAACATTAAGCGATCCTTTAAGATGCAGCTGGAATATGATGTACAGTATATACAAACATGTACATATATTTAAGCATGTATTAAATTTCAAAATTTCGGTTACAAAAATTCTGGATCGAATAGCTGGTACGCGCCGGTACGGCATCCCGCCACCTTTTATCGGCACCGGTATGCGACCCGCCATAAAAATTTCAAAAATCAAAATAGTATAAAACTTTAATTTTTTCGAAAAGTTTTACCACTTTTTCAATATTTTTCACCCAAGCTCGATGACAAGGAGTGCTGTCAGGATCAAGGACACCACCAGGCTTTATGCGAGGTACCAGATGTGTCTTTAGCACATTTAAATATTGGTTCCCATTCATGGACCCATTAACGAAATAAATACCATTCCAGCTTCTAAATTAACTTCCCTTTTCCATTTGCTTCCTTTCCCGGTAAGGTGTAGGGCTTCCACCTTCTCTTAGTCCTTACTTTTGGTACTTTAAAATCATCTTTAAAAGTACTGACAAGGAAGAGCCTTCCGGCATGTAGCGTTTTTGACCTTAGAGTCATTAAGTAGAGTCGAAATTCATTATGTAAAAATGCATGTATTGTAAAAATTGTACCAAAAAATTTTGCAAAAAAAATTATGCAAAATCGTGCGTACCGGCAACTTAAAATTGAGCACTACACCACTGATAATATTATAAGTAAAACGTTTAGATGAAACATTTATCTAAATTGCATGTTTTACATAACCTATTCGCACGCCCATTCACTTAAACGAGGTCCATAGAGCGTCCATAATTCGCCTATTATTCATATTTCGTATAAATGTAGCGCGATTTACGAATCTTTCGGCGTGGGCAGCCAAATAATGCGAGATTGATGTCGGCCATCAGTTACGTTTGTTCAATTTCTGAAAACCGTTTCACCGTGTCGCGTCCAACGCAAACAGAACATTTCCAAATTGGACGAGGATCATCCATTATTGATATAAAAGGAGTGTAATGGCCGTGTGACAACGTCGTGAATGAATGTGTCACTCACTGTGAAAGGGATGCTCCTTAGGACGGAGCAGATTATATTCCTCAGCCATTTTTTATTTCAATAAATTTGTGTCGACAGGACGACATCACGAGTAACACAATGCGTGACAAATTTATAAATAAATAATATTTATAATGAATGTTAAAAATATAACAGATTAATCACACATGTCATTTATTTTTACATAAATATATCTATTGTGTATGTGCTCAACAATTAAATGTCATATTAAAATCACGGCTAATTAGACAAATTTCTACTTTATTCTCTTAGTATAAAAGAAAATATAGCATTATGTATTTACATATGAATGTATATATATAATTGTATTGAATCTTAAGGCTCCATAAAAGATATACATAATTTCACTAAAATTAGTATTTCCTCTCAAATTATTTCTGCTTCAATCTATCCTCTATTTAATCATATACACCAGTTTAGTTAGCATCCACGAAGAAATTAATCTTTCTTCTTGCTGCCGGAGAACATTCTTCAATCTCACCAACCTCGTATTCTTGAATTTGAAATCATTGAAACTTTTGCCCTGTAATCATTTATCGCTTAAAGTAATCATCATTTATTGAAAGCAAAGATTGATTCCTTTTGAAGATACTTCATTGATGGTATTGATGTTAGTTGAATCAAATACATTTTAAAGTATAAAAATCATTTATTGACTGGTTTCAAAAAATGCGTTTACATAATCAGTGATTTGCGTATTCTGAATAAATATGTAACATGTGTATATATTTGGAATTTTAATATTAAAGACAAAATAAATAAATAAATCAGGTACACAACACAAATAAATTGGGCCTACTACATTTGTATAGTGATGATATTGAAACAGACAAAATTGGCACTTTTTCTTCATAAACAAAGATTTAATTTTTTAATACATTTTTTTTTTAGGTCACCAAGTTTACAAAGAGAAAGAGTTAATATCGTCGTCATATACATATGTATGTATAGAAGTGTTAATACTAAAATTTAATATCATCAAAATTCGTGAATTAATTCATATTTTAAATTAAATTTTTGAAATAAATAATATCTATCATGAAAATAAATTGTGCAATATCTGTAGATAGCACCCAAAAAATAAATAAGGCACATAATAAATTTCTAATAAATATTACAATAAATAAATAAATTTAAAAAGACATTTACAATAGCATATTCAATGCAATATCATTTTTACATTTTTACTAAAATTCTTAAATTATTCCCATGATTGCTACCTCTGTGAAATACATACAAAAGTTAACTTTGAAATTTCAATAAATATAAGAAAAGAAAACTGTTGTATATTACAAAAAACTAAATTGTACAATAAAAAAAATAATTCAAAAAATTAAAATTGATTACAAAAACTCTTACACAAAAATTTAAATTCACACAACCCATCCATAGAATATAATTACATAATACTTTATGTAGTATATATGTTATACAAAACAGTGATTTAAAAATTCTCCACATGTAACAAATACAATTTAAATTTGAACTACCTAAAACTAAAGGAACATGATTATTATTTCAACAAGAGTAAAATAATATTAAACAAGAACACATAGCCACTTGGAGCGATTTAATAGTTAATTCAGATCGCAATATAAGCTAAAATTAAACCTATTCTGCTCAAAATCAATCTCATGATTTCTTTGAAGCTAGTTTTTGAAGTCTAGCTTTCAAACCACCTTCTCTTTTTGGTTCGTTTTGAATCTTTGAAATTCTGTCTTCTTGTTGTCTCTTTTTCTCTTTCAGTCTAATAATGAAAAAACATATTTTAATGCAGCACAAAAATAACTAAAAAATTCCAGTAGGAAGGTTTACTTACTTTTCTTTAATCAATCTCTGTTCCTCTTTTTTCCATATATCCTTGAAATCTCTGCAAAATTGAGACCAAGGATCAAAAAACTCCTTGGGGGAACAATCTTCTAATGTTCCTGACCTGGGCGAAAATTGGTAAAATACCATTGTGTTTATAAACTTTATTTGGCACTCAGAGAGATTATCTTTTTCAGTGATTAATTGTTTTTCAGCAGTTTCTAAGAAGGTCATCATTTTATCCTTGAATGGTTGTAAATTGTCTTCCGACGATGCTTCAATAACTTTATTTGTTTTAGTCTCACAACCTATAATTATGTAAAAAAAATGCATTTAAAATAAATTACAGTTTAATGACCTCTGTATAGTTAATATTTTTATTACTTTTCCACTGTTTTTGTAAAGAATTCAGTTCACTTGTGACTTCTTCAAATAAAATGAAAGAAGCTCGTCCAATGTCTCCAGGCTCGGGTATCGGTAGCGGAGTGTCAATTCCTTCTTTTGATTGAGAAATATATGTTCGAACAATGAAATGTAATAAAGTTACACTAGAGTCTTTAGACTGAAAACGAAATAAAGTAAATTTGGTTTATAAATATCAAAAATGTATGTACATAGTTGTCATTCTAGCATCAAAAATCTCACCTTTACATCTCTCAATTTAGACAGTATTTCTAAACCGAATCCATCAGCTTGACCTCTTTGTCTATTTCCACCATTCATATAATTCCCAAGGGTTAAAATTATAGCAAAAAGTTTTTTTAAACCCTCATTTGTTATTAAAAACTAAAAAAAAAAAAACTAAATTTTATTAAAAAATTAAAAAATATAATTAAATCAATAGTTTGGAAAAAATATACCTCGCATGTTCTTTTAATATTATCCAATTTACTCGATATAGCCATAATCGAATCATCAAATTCTGCTTGAAAAGTAAAACAAGATATTCTTTCAGCAAAACATTGAATATCAGATAAATCTAATAAAAACGTTTCTGGTTTATCTAACGGAATATCTGGAGACGTTTTTAAATGGTCCTTAATTTTTTGTAGTTCTTCTTCCGTTGCCTTCTATAAATAAAATTTAAAAAATCAAAAACATACATAATATATGTAACTCAACATTTGAAAAAGGAAACATAATATAATATATAAATACATATGTATATTTTTAAATGTATAAAAAAAACACAAACCGCTTCATATATTTGGTGCAATGCCTCTAAATTCACAACAGTAGTGTCAAGATTGTAAATTGCATGTTCAATTTCCTGAAATTCCACATGTAAGCTTTGAGCTAAAATTCCTACATTTTGAAATCTTTTTCCATCCAAAATTTTGGCTGCCTGAATTTTGGAAGGTTTGTCATCTACTTTTTTCTTTGTTGGCTTTCGTGTAATTACTTGTCGTGAAAATAAATCGGCAAATTCGTTTATATTTTCCAATACTGTTTCTTCTATTTCCTGTTGTCAATTTTTATCAATTTTATACATATGTAAATAGAAAATATATTGGTATAAGTTAAAATACTTAAAAATATCCACACTTACCAGCCATAATGGCTTTTTAGGTGTAATAGGATCTGTTGTTGATACTGTTTTTATTTCACTTGGTGCTATAATTCTAGTCCAATATAAAGGCTTCATTGGTACAGACGGATTTACTGGTTCTTTTCTCAAAGCTATAAGTATTGATTTTTTTGTGATTTTTACATTGGATTGAACAATAAACTGTCATTTCTAACAATATATGCAAATATCTCACCAGCTTTGTAAGGCTGCCATCCGCCTATCGGTGGGGCTGGAAATGGAACTGGAGCCATTCCCGGCATTGGTGGGGGAGGTATTCCTGATGGTGGTGGTGGAGGCATCCCTGGGACTGGTGGAGGACCTGACCCTGGTGGTAGTCCCATTCCGGGCATAGGAGGAGGTGGTGGTCCCATTCCGGGCATAGGAGGAGGTGGTGGTCCCATTCCGGGCATAGGAGGGGGTGGAGGTCCTACACCAGGAAAAGGTGGTGGTGGAGGTCCCATTCCAGGCATAGGAGGAGGTGGCGGTCCAGCTCCTGGCATTGGAGGTGGTGGGGGTCCAGCCCCTGGCATTGGAGGAGGTGGAGGTCCTGCATCTGATACAGAAGATGTAAATACTTCCATACCTGATATAGGGGGTGGGGGCGGTGGCTCTGATTTATTTTCAGAAGTTGTTGAAACAACATCATTTATTGATACCTCAATGGTAGAAACAGGAGATGACGGTTCTGATTCAAGTAAGGTTGGAAGGGGGTCTCCAGAAGTTGATGTTGGCGGCGGCATTGAAACATAATTAGCTGGGGGAGGTGGTGGCAGTGAATCATCTGTTATTGATGATGCTTTATCAGTCAACGGAGATGGCGGAGGAGGAGTTAAACTAGTAGGTCCAATATCTAAAGGTTCGACTTTCTTTAAAAGAGATTTAAAAGGTGAAAATAAACCGTTCTTCAATGAAGATTCCGCATCTCCCATTAATGGAGGGGGCGGTGGAAAATCGGCATCTGATATTGGAGATAATGATCTAAAATTATTGGTATTTATGTCAAGATCGGGTAAAGGAGGACTTATATTATCATTAAGAGGTAAAGAGATTTGTTCCTCAGAAAGTTTTTCATGCATAGATAGCGGCGAAATTTTATAACTATAAGTCTTGTCTCTGTCTTGAATTGAATTTGGAGACAAATCATCTACTTTTGGCTTCTCATTACTGGATATACATGAATCATAAGATTTGCTGAGATCGCTTTCACGAATTGATTCTTGATTTACAAGATCAAGTTCATCATTATTTACAGAAATATCATTATTAAAAAACGGAACAGCTCTTTCAATTCTACCAAATTTATCGTTAAAATCTGTTGTATTATGCATATTAGAATCATTACATAGTAAATTTTTAGCTTCTACATCGGGCGAACCAAAATCTCTGAGTGCATTTTGTGTAAGACTTTGAATTTCAATTAGGGTTTTATATCGTTCAAGTTCCCGAGATAAATTATTGACAACATTTTCTAATTCTTTGATTCTTTGAGTGGCAACAGGATTTTCAACTGTGTTCTTGTTACTGCTTAAAATGTCTTGCTCGTTATTTTGAACCCTTAAATTGAAAATTTCGTTATCATTCTTCGGACTTTCCGATTGAAGATCCAATTTGTTATCGCCAACGGGTAAATTTATCTTTTTCCTTCTAGAATTTGGTGTCAATAGGTCTGGAGACTTTGAATTACAATCTTGTGTGGGAGGCCAAGATACAGTATGTATTCGACCTGGAGTTGCTGGCGTAGCGATAGGGGCTTCAGTGTGAGCCCAATAATACATCAAGTCAGGCTGAAAACAATTTTCGAACATAATTTAAAATACAGTTAAAAGCGATTTTCGACAATTAATCAATATTGGTAATTGAATAAAATTATAAGTGCACAATATTACATACAGTCAACTTCTCATTAACAACAACTCTATCGTTACTATGATATTAAAAAAAATTCCATGTGAAAATTATTACCCTAAATATGGACTCATTAGGAGCATCTTTGTCAGTGATCTGTCGGAGCACTCCGGCAGCTAGCAAATGGGTGCAGTACTGAGTTCCAATAATACGCAAATCCTGCCCAGTGAGCACCATTCGCAAATAATGATTTTCAGCAAAGGCAGAAACAAACCAATTCACCAACATTTGTCCTGCAAAATAACGACAGATTTAAATTAGTGAGAGGCATAAATAAGCGTTATACAGCATTTCGTCATACATCCTCGACCGCCTACCACCCACTTACAAATGTGCTTAATGTGTGGAACAAGATTGCTTTAATGCACACTAAATACAGGCTATTTCAAAGTTATAAATTATCAAAAAACAATATTTATATTTTTTTAACTCATATAAACTCTCTAGTGTTCAACTAATATAATTAATTATATAAAAAAATATAACGTACATATCAAACATAATCACAAATATTTCTTAACACCAAATCGTTATTGTTAGATATTTATCACGGCCAAGTATTATGATAATTGATTATCATTTTGATCAGCATATTTCGCAGTATTTTATGGCAGTGTGGTAATTAAATAATGCTATTATTGATCAGTGGTATGTAATATCTGTCACAAAACTGATATAATACATATATACATAAAGTAGATAAAAGATATTTTAATTTATACATTCATACATATGGTACATATGCATTACTATCTACTCACATACACGCAGAACTTTTGGATAATATCTGCTGTACATTGAGAAGAGATAATATGGTACACTTCAAAACCGCAAAACGAGTTTGTGTTATATAAAGGCATATAATATATGCACAAGGAGGTGGCGAATGACTCGTACAATTGAATACCATGCTGCAACAATAGAAACACTTAAAAGTGGGCGAATTTCGGCACGATTCGATCATTTTAAAGTATTAATTAAACTAAAAATGATATAATAAAAGAATATAGTAAAATGAGTTGATTGTTAAATAACAAATTTCAAACTACTTCAGGAATAATATAATAGTATTTTGATGGTTATTGTAAGCTATTATAATACTTAAAATTTAAAATCATGAATCATATATTTTGAAACTCAGTTTTTTTTTATCAGAAACTATTATTTTTAACTATTTAAAAATGTTTATGAGAAAATTTTTTGAAATAACCACGAAGTCATTGATCATTTCATTTAGGCGGGAAAAAAATCAACAGAAATTCAAACGCAGAGAATTGACAGTTTGCTTACGTAAATATTATATAAGTCGACATGCTTTGGGACACTTTAATTAAGTTTCCATTTAATTTTGCAGAAAAGTATTGGCGATATACACATACGTACCAGTATTATCGTACGTAAATAAAACCAAACAACAAAATATAACAATCACAAACACTGACAAATCACAGCTGACGTGTTAACAGACGTGTATGACAAACTGACCTATGCACACGGGTAGATTTTTCATAGACGAAGGTAAAACGTGTCTCGAGAACTTGACGACGCTTTTCTCTCTGGTGCTGACGATGACCAGACCTCTCCTGAGATCGAACTTGATTCGAACGTCGCATCCTTTTCCATAGTAGACGAAGAGGGTGAGAGGACTGTCGCAGGAGAATTTCGCCTTGATTCGAATACCGGCATCTCTCAACGTCGGAGGAGGCATCAGACGAGGAAGAGCCAGTCTAATGGCAGCGATGATTCGAGAAAAATCAATATTTCTCTTCAGACCGTTGTTGAACGACGGAAACAAATTTGAGTAGTTGAGGCCGCGCGTGCCGAAGTGGGCTGATAGTCCTAAAGACGGTCTGCCGTAGAAGAACGACAAATCCGACTGGAAATGCATGGTGGCTGGTGTGCCCACTTGCGACAATAAATATTTACAAGTTTCGCTGTTGTAGGTAGCACCAGGGACGTAGCGTGTGCTTGGTCTCACTGAAGTAAGCGAAAGTGCAAAGTCGATACTAATCTTATCTACGCGATCTAATTTTCTTATCTTAAACTCGGACAGTAAAATTCACTTCAGGGATTGCCAAAAAATTAACCGAAATAAATTATTCGTTAGTAGAAGATAATTTAATGAATCTAATCCACTAGTCGTGAACTAGAAGCACGTATGTATGTACATATGTACATACTATAAAAATATCATTAATACTTCTGAAACCAAGAACGAGAAAATTTATCAAAATGAAACCTCATACTGAAGTATAATAACACTGAGCAACAAAAAATCACGTTTTTGAGTTACCAGAGCGGAGACTAACCAATCTTTACTAAGTTTAACCCACTGAATTCGAATATGATATTGATTTTTGTTGGTGGGTGATCGTTTACGAGATATGAGCGTTTAAAAAAATCCGCGATTTTTACAGTTACTCAAAATTTAGGATTGTTACGCTCAAAGTGAGTATTGGAATCAATAGTCAGATATTTTTCCTATTAATTGTTATATTTCATTGCTTTAAAATACTTCTAATTAATTGTCTAGCGAATTTTAAAAGTCAAAAATATATTTTTTTTTTACGGATTTTTTTTTCTGTGCTATTTTTCATTTATTTGGCAAATTTTTTATTTCACAACGTTTTTAAGGATTGGTTTTCTATCTCAATATTTTTTTTTTAATCTAAACGTACTAACTAAAGCGGTAATTGCAATTTAAATGCTTTCGTTGTATATATGGTTGTATCGCGTAATATGTTAGGGCAAGCGAGATGGCATATAATCCACCTCACAGAGTACAACTGTGTATCTCAAGTCCAATTATGATTTTTACACTTATAATTCAACTTCTTAAGTTGAAACAATCCAATTGAAACCCATTATTTTTTACACAGAACACCTGGTTCAAACTAGATATACATACGTATAATGACACGTTTGTTGTTGAATGTGATAAATCCTATCTAAAGCGTTGGTGATTCTACCCACAAAACTGCTAAGCTCCCACACATTATTACAACCAATATTTTTCTAAAATGTTATTTCAAATCGATCAACATTTTCTTATGTATGTACATGTGTAAAAAGTCTATTACAGATTTCCAACATTAAATTACTACACCACTGAACTGAACGAATAGCGAAATTTATTCAAAACAAAACAATACGATATACCATAAATCGAATAACCAAAATAGTTTTAACGTCATAAAATTATTTATTTTATCAATTAACAACTTACTACGGATATCTCTGAAGAAACAATAGTGTACATATGTACATATGTATATAATATCAGTAGTAAGTAGCACTCGCTATCTGTCTCCTCCACACAATAGGCGTCTTTCATCGGGTAAATACAAAATGCTCCATATAAAACTTGAGTGTTGAATTTGAATAAAACTTAATGTTAAACACTCGCTGATATAACGACAAACAGTTGTCACATCTACATATACACCAATGTATATATTTTTAAGCTTTTATTGTGAATAAGCGAAAACAGGAACTGCCTCTCATTAAACCTTTTGACTGACATGCATCGCTAACCGCCGTGACGCAGTCAAGTCCGACCATCGTAATAAATGCAGTGGAAAAAAAAAGACGTATAATGCATGTCAAGAGCATTTTACATTCGTATACAAATTTGAAAAATGCGCTGAAACGTTAAAAAAAAACATTTATAAATTTGTTTACCTTCGAATTTTTCATAAATTTGAAAGTCCAACTTTTCGGGCACAAATTTCGGCTTGGAGACTTTTGATTCCAAAGTTGCCCTATCCAATGTGAGTGATGCTACTTTTCTGAGAACATTAGAATCGCCGATGACGGGAGAATCGCTCATAGAAGAGTGACGTCTGTGATCTCGACCATCGTCTGAAACAACGAATCACAAAATCAACTTCAAATGTTACTACATACTACATAAATCAACTAGATCAAAGCTTTTTAACCCTTTGGCTGCTACGAGGTTTTTCAATGTCCAAGCGAAAAATGCTAACATTTGTAATTATTTTGAAAAAAAATAAATATAATATTTTTTTTTACATACTTACTTCGCCGAACAGTCGTAATTTTTATAATACTTTATATACATTTTTAAGAAGCAGTCGTGGACTCGTGCTCTCTTTTTCTGTCTTGCTTTTACATGCGTGCGTGCGAAAGAGATACCTACATATATACACTAAATAAGTTTTGACGATTGTTTTCCGAGGCTTTATTCTTTTCAATAATCTATTTTTAGATATCGATGTATCCTTACAACATGCGATATATTCGAAACAGGTAGCGGTCTCTCTCTCTTTCTTTCTTGGTTTTAATTGTGTACGTGTGAGCGAGACACACAAGGATGCGAAGTTTCTAATAATCAAATAATTTTTCAACATGTATCATAAACATTTTGTATGCATTTCAGTTGCATTTGATTGATTGCATGAATTCGTGACGTCTCGTGACCTATATAATTGAAAGCGGATTTCTATTGTTTTTTGCCGTTTATTTTAACTCTGCAAAATGATATCGGACAGTGAAAGTGATGAAAGCGAAATAATAGCTCCTCGCCGAGGAACTCGACAAATCAGCAGCTCTACTGATTCTGAAAATGAATTTATCGACAATAATCAATTCCCAAGTAATAACTCCTTATATGACATTGACAACGAACCCGAAATTTACTTTGATGATGAACCCGAAATTGAAGAGCTTTTATTTAAAAAATTGATAAATATTTATAAAGCTTGATTGAAAAATAAATATAAATACGTATATAAAAAAAATGTTTCGTGCCACTGATGCGCTGGTGGCTCAAAGAAAGTATTGAAATACGACAATTAATGACGTCAACAACGATCGTCGTAGCAATCTTCGCCGATTTCAAAACAACGATTTATCGTTGTTGTAGCAGTCAAAGGGTTAAGCAAAAGCTAACATTTACATAATACATTATATTACTACTGAATAAACTGAACCTTTCTTAAAAATAGTCACAATATATCCAATAGATTCAATTTTAATATAAAATATCTTCACATTTTAATTTATAATTTAGAAATAAATTCAAATCAACCTATAATGGCGTTTTTATCCATATAAAAAATCATACATAAGAAACCACAGCGTCACTGTAACCAATTCTTCTGCGCGTCAATCTTTTCTGTGGTTACAAGTATGTACATATGTATGTATGTACATAAGTAGTTATACACACACATATATGTATGTATTACAATTAAAAAAATAACCAGTGAAAATCTATTCAAGCATACTACATAGTATAATATCATCTATTCAGCAATCTTTTTATTGAATTTTACGGTCAATTAAAGCTCTATGAATGCAAATTCAATACACTTTCGAACTTATCTCTTCTTATGTACGTGTGCAAGTATGTACATATGTATCTTTCCATAGATACTATGTTAAATTTAACAGACGATAACAAAAGTCGTCATGGACTCTTGGTTTTTGCCGAACGAAATCGTTGTACCAAATCGCTGGAAAAAAAATATATAAAAGCCTATAATACAACTGTTCGAAACGATTCGAACAGTTTATCTTGAATTATTATTGAGGAAATGTTCAACATTGTTACAATCTTGAAACAGACGGTCTTCAAGACGATTCATAAAATAGTGAATTCAAGTAAACACCGCCAAAATTACACGGTACCGTTGCGTCTGATTGTTGTTTTTTTTGTTGTTAATTTTCTTCACTTCTTAAATTTTCATTACAATTGAATTTTGGCGAAAATTACATTTAAAGAAAATATATGTTGCTTCTTTTCAGAGCACATAAGTTTTACTAAGGAAAGCAATCACACGTGCATATAAATCGTAATCCTTTATACCGGGTTGACACGATACGAGTGCACGTTGCCACTTCACAATAGTAGCCAACGAGTAGTCCGAGTGACCAACTAAACGAACTTGGTACGAGTGCATTTGTATCGTGTCAACCCGGAACTAGAAACAACTGTGTATCATTGACTTTAATATAGGGAATTGGCAACAATTCACTAATTTTCTTAAATTATTTTTATTTTAAATCCACTAAAAATGACTTCAGACTGACTGACATACGTTTGATACTGGATCGCACAATGGGGTTAATTTAAAGTAAACATTCAGCCAATCGGATATAATTAAGATTGCAAAATACAATGCAACTGACAATAAAATCTGGAACGGAAGTATCAAAAAGAATTAACGAATAAGAATTTATTGTACAGGAATTATATTGAAATTTTCGTATTAATTAAAAGTTGGTACTCGAAATCCCACGCATTTCGCTATGCTTGGTGGCCTGTGAAGTAAACGCTTTAATTATTCATATATGCTAACAATAAAAGCCCAAATTCATCTAAACAATGCACACAAGCAGTATGATAAGATTAGGTAAAAATTCATTATTAAAATGCGGAAAAAGGACGTACAAATCCGACCGCTCTTCATTCGTTATCACAGATAATATTATGCGTCCTATTTTTTTATTATTTATTTACACCAGTCAATACAAATATTTCGATCAACTATTTAATTACATCACATGTCTCGTTATTTATATTTCATTAATCACTAGTACAATAGTCTGCTATTGATGAAAATTTTATTCACTTGTGTATAAAAAAAAAATTAAATAATGCCTGTATCTATTTAACGTTTAAATACATTAAATGTTTTTAAATAACATAAAATTTTTTGTATACATATATATCAGTGGCGTGGTGCGGATATCTCACTGTTTTCGTCGCACAGCCTTACTTATGTACGTGTGCGCGAGCAGGATACAAGGGGACTCGCTATTACGTCACCTAGTCCCCTTGTATCCTGCTCGCACACATCTAAGTAAGGCTGTGCGACAAAAACAGGGAGAATTCCACAGCACGCCACATATAATATATACATATAATATATGTATGTACCAGTGGCGTGCGGTGGAAATTTATCTGTTTCTATCGCGCAGCTTTATTTACATTTGCGCGAGTAGGATACAAGAGGATGCTGTCACGTCATACCACACCCTCTTGTGTCCTGCTCGCACACATGTAAGTAAGGCTGTGCGACGAAAACAGGGAGAATTTGACCGCACGCCACTGGTATGTACATACATATATAATAAAAAAAAACTTTGGCTTAAAAATTGTTTTTGTTTACATATGTATGTATATGTATTTGTTAAAGTTTATTGTTTTTGTTTACATACATATATGTATTTGTTATTGTTTTTATAGTAAATATATGTATGTGTTAAAGTTTCGTTACCGTAACAACTGCTATGCGTTCTTAATTTAAGCATTTTAACATTTATATAAATATTATTTTGCATTACTGCAATATTATTTTGCATTTTTTTGCTCTCTAGAAAGCAAAAACAAGGTTAACAATAGAAATTAACAATAGGATCCCGATTCAGTGCATTTTCGCGCCTATCTCTGATTATAACTAGAGAACGGACCCAAAGCGCGCCGCTCATTGTTCAATTGTTGTAAATGCTTTGTAAAAAAGGTTCGACAAACCTTTAAGAGGGCTGGACAGCAGCGCATTGTCCATACAAACGTACTATACTTCTCCCTACCTCAATTATGGCACTAGAGAAATTATTTTTTAATATGCTATGGATATCCACCATTGGGGTGCATCTATCGTTTTTTTTTTTTTTTATTAATTATTTTTATATGAGCTAGGAGCCGCCAAACATCTATAAAATCGCCTCTTTTTTACACCCACGAAAAGAGTCTAGCGTGGTTATTTAACGGTCGATTTAAAAAAAAATACGCCGATAGATGCACAGAAAATATCTTTCTCATACCGATGATGAAATTTTTTTAAAAATTGGTCGAGTTTTGGAGGAGAAAATAGTAGAATACGAAACCTCGATTTTGTCAATTTAAAACACGTTTTATCTGGTCGAAGCGCAACTGTCGCATTCACTCAATATATATATTGATATATATTGTCGCATTCACTCAATATATATATCGAAGAAAGGAACGGTAACAAAATTAAGGTTTCGGGTGTACAGCCCTCTTAACAATGCATTTACAACATTTGAACAATGAACGGCGCGCTCTGGGTCCGGGCTTTAATTATAACATTCAAGTAATATATAAGAAAAAAATTCATCGAAGTCACTATGTATTACGTACGTAAAAATTGAAATTTATATTTATTTTAATTAAAATTATAATTTTCACATATGCATGCCTTAGACGAAAAAAAATTATATGTATATATGTATACATACATATATATAAATTGAGAAAAAAATGTTCCAAAATTGGGGTGACACCACTGTCAGTATATGTATATGATATTTAAGATTCTTCAAGAATTATTTATAAATGATACTTGAATTGCAACTTTTATATATGTACATATTATATGCATTGCAAAAAAATCAATAATACGATAAGCCTTTTTACATGAAAAATCATTTGACAGTTATAATCACTGTAGTCAAATGAACAATACAACGTTGAAGCATATTTTTCACACATACCTGTGGCATCTGAGGGTTTCGAAGGTGGTATCTCCACTTTCCTGTGCCTGGACAACGTAAACGAAGTCACAGGAGTAGATCCTTTCAATTTGAAATCACACTCATTATCGTCGACACCACTGTCATCCTTGGTAGGACTACCTATGAAGAACTTCCCGCTCTCCATTAGTACACCGCTATCGTTAACTTCCTGCTGTTGTTGCTGCTGCTGCTGCTGTTGTTGTTGTTTGACACTTTCATCGCCGTTGAATATCTGCGTCGGCAACCGTGACCCAAGCCCCGAGTCCATCGAATGAGCACCGTTGTCGGCACAAGCGTCCGGCATCGTATCAGCCACGAGAAACACAGTGTTGAGGTCCTCACTGGAACGATCGTCCAGGCTCACCCGGCTTATCTTCGACACACTCAGCTTCTCCAGTCGAGACTCGTTCCTGCGTGATTTCGACTCGACATGCAAGACCACATCCGAGGACCTGACGTCGTCCGGCGTGGCTGTGACACTCTCCTCCGAATAATAAGCGGCGTTCAGCTCTGCAGCGAATCCTCCAGGTGTTAGGGGATCCGTGAATACCGATTCGGAACTGGACTCCTTGCTCGGCGGGCTGATCTCCTTCTTCTTGGCGACGGAGAGGAGACCATTCTCGGTGGTTAGCTGGGTCGGTTTGGCCGGCTGTTTGGTAACGTTTGCTTTGTTTTGTTGTCTGAGCGAGTTGTCGAGGTTCGACGACCTCGACCCGCTGCGGTTGGAGACCCTCTCTGGTTCCGCTACGGCAGACCTCTTCGTCGTCTGATCCAAGTCGGTCGAGTCCTTCTCGGTTCCCGGTGTCTCCGTCACCAGATCGTCCATCGACTCCTGGAGACTCTTCGTGACGGTCGAGCATTGCGAGGGTGATTTCTTCCGCAAGATAGATTTAGTCTGAACGTCTTTACCTGTCCCTTTTTTGTTGCCCAAATTCTTTATCAAATTCTTTCCCTTACCTGGACTCTTGCCGGTCTTCGGTTGTTTACCCTCACTTCCTTGTAGGTTACCCATGATTCTAAACAATCGAACGCCCACAATTCACTATTCAAATTCGAACGAATATTGTATACAAGCATTGCGTGATTGTCACATGTTTACAGCAAACCCGCCCTCTTCGCCGATCCATCTTCCCACTCCTTCACATCCTCACTCCTGAAGGATTCCTTTCCGAATTTTCAGCTGCAGTGTCACTCTTGTTTGTTGGGAAAGGAGTTGGTCGGATCTGCTCATGCGTCGAGCCGACCCAATAGTCCCGGTAACCGCCTACCGCCCAATCGATAAACAGTGCTCTCAGCGATAACCTTTTTTTTTCTATTTGCAAATTTTGTTCGAAAACAATACAACAATTTGTAACGAGCACATGGATTGCGTCGATCGGAATTGTCACTCGTGGTTGCACACAACTGTAACCCATAACAATACGAAACGCACTAATTAAATGTTCGGCATTAATTTAAAAAATAACGACAACTCAAACCATATATTTATGAATCACCAATTTAGCATCCTGCTTAATTTTATTAAATTTCCATTTTATTTTTACGAGGCGTTGGGTAAGTTTTAAATTAATAGGGAACAAATAAAAAAACTGTATTAATAATAAAACGAATACATTGATGAAGACTTTTTTTAAACGGAAAAAATGTCGCCTTTTAATAGTACGAATCGTGACAAAAATACACTGCCTCATGAGATGAAAACACTGTTCAATTAATGACCTCTTCCATAATACAATAGTTAAGCATTGAAATTTTATAACTTAAAGTAAAGTCCTATGTTCCCATCGATTAGTAATAAATGAGAACATTATTGTAGACTCTGATTTCACTAATATTCTAATATGCTATTTTTAGCATTTAAATCTAAATAAAAAAATGCTGTATCAACCAATGAAGAAATAAATGAATATTACATATATACTTTTAAAGAATAATTAGAGAGGAAAAACACTATAATGACTGGCCATGCGATAGCCGTTGGATTAACATCGATTGACGGCCAATTAATATTATTATTTAATGTTTTTGGACCATTGTGATTAAAGTAAGAACCTAATGCGCCACAATGGTCTACATAAGAAAACAAACAAAAGAAAAATAGAACACAAAAATTAATATAAGGAGAGAAAAAAATAATAAAATAAAATTTATAACATAATATATATGACAAAAAATCCCTGCGAGGCACAAATGAAAGAGAGAAGATTCCACTCATATTTAAATCACATTCAATTATGAAAATAATTATGAGCGCAGGCTACCAGACAAATAGGTTAGAATAATATCCGATAATCTACGTTCACTGAGGTGGAAAATATGCATTCAGACTCAGCAGCAACGATTTCATTAAGAAGTCGAATAGCTCTTGGAATAGGAGCCATTCGAAAAAGAGGTACAATCATCAAATGATGATGTCTACCACGTACATACATAATTATTAGGGATATAAAGTCCCAACTGTTCCAATATATTGCTATCAGTTAATAGTGAATAAGAGCATTATTGAGGGCAGAATATTTGTCCCCAAAATATAAATAAAATTAACAATTTTTTTTTATATAAAAAGGTGCATTTGTGATTATACGTAGGTTGTGATTATACAACACAATGGGGCCGTCGACACCAACAATAGTTTCCATATCCAGTTCCTAAATAGCAACCACAGGTTGCAATATGGGAACTGGATATGGAAAATATTGTTGGTGTCGACTGCCCAATCGATTATGACTATTGTCAATTTCAAGTATTATGGCCAAATCTTTTTTGACATGTTGACGTTTGTAGGTTATGTGCACGTTGACTATTTGAAGTTAGTGTTTGGTATTTAAAGCCATGGAAGTTTATTTTTGGAATAATAGTAAGATATGTGCACCACCAATAAATTCATACAAGGATACTGAAAATGAATTTGGTTTGTAAATGGAATCGTAAAAAGTTTAAATAATTTTTGTTTTCTTGAATATATAAATAAAAATGTATTTGTTTCATTAGATCTTTCAAAAATTACCACGACCTTAGAAGATGCAGTATGCGTATTGGAAAATCAACAAGTTTTGCATAAGGAAGCAGCTGTGTTATCCAGATTGATTTACAAGCTTGGAACGAAATTCAGACACGACATTGGATTTTCATACCTCCGAAGGACTAACGTCGCACTTCTAAAATATCTAAATTTGCAACTATTAAAAGACATAAATACATTTTTAGAAGTTATAACAAATGTTATACAAAACTACTTTCCAACTCGACAAATGTTTGAATTCATTTTGGTTAGACTACAAACATTTTCAAAAATAATGAGCAGAATTCACGTATGTTCAAAAAAAGCAGCTTCCTTTTACTTTGACCGGATAAGAAGAGGAGATGCATGGTGGTTGTCGTTTATGCCATATTCGGTGCTTTGCCGTATTTGGTATTTATCAAACCACTTATTGAAAAATGCTTGCAAGTGGTATGATAATTTGATTCTGTACAGAAATAATTTTCAAATCCTAGGAGTTACTTTTGTGCCTGAAGGGTATGAATTCCCAGTAGATTTGTATAAATGGCTAGAAATTGATGAATTTGATGATGACAATCCATTGTTGAAACTACCTGAAAGTGAAATACAGGAAATTATATCACCCAATGTGTTAAATAATGAAGAAGTAATCTGTAAAAAAGGAAATCAAATAAACAGTCACATGCCATCTGCAAAATATCAGTCCAAACAACAGTTGGTTAGTGTTGGTGAAGCAATCTCACGTGATCAATATTTAGAGGAACACAAATGCAATTTATCGATCAGCAGTGATAATGATGGCAATGCTAAACCGGAAATTGCTCCTGTTATTAAACTGGCAAATGTTAACAAAGAAAATAAATTGAACCATAGTGTTAGACATACAATTGAGGCAGTTCAAAACGCGAAATCGTTAAAGCAGTTTATATCTGTAGAAGAAAATTATAGAAAAAACAATAATATAAATTCACTAACACTTCATTTAGGCTTCATGCAGTGGCATTCACTGAAAATAATTATGTCTGGACTGATATCTAAAATAAATGATAAGAATAATAAAAAAATAATAAGTAAAATTAAAAAGGCATGGGAAAATAAATGTATTAATTTAAAGTAATACATACATGAAATGAGAATAAATATTTTTGATATATGTATTTGATTGTATTATTTATTTAAATTTCCATTCCAGTATTCCCAAATCAATTAATTTCAAAATATCATTCACATATTCCTACATACAGACAGGGCCGCCAAAAGAAATCTCGGGCCCTGGGAAAAATTAATTCCGGAGCCTATGGCAAACTAAAATAAGATCTTTTTAATATGCGAAAAATTTATCAAAACTATTAGAAAAACACCTCTATATTGGTTGATATTTTTTTAAATATTTGAATAAGAAAATATGTTACGATTTCACATGGACAAAAAGAATATGTGGATCGAAAAATAATAAATAGTTAGCATTAAATAAATACATGTAATTTTATGTAGAATAATATTAAATATCAATATCGGTCAGATGGATGTCCCGTTACGGGGCCCTTCGAGTAGTCCGGGCCCTGGAACTTTACCCGCCCCCCCCACCTATCGTATGTCAAAAAGTTCTGACCAGTACGATGAAACTAGATTTTTGTAAGAATCATTAAATTTTAGCATAATAATTTAATTAAATCGAACTTTCTATTGTCCTTATTTCAGTTTTGTTATTTAAAAAATAACTATACCTTGGTATTCATAATAATTACTACTAGATAAAAGTAAATACATTACTGCATATTTATTTTTAAATCCAAATAGTCATCTAATGAACCATTCGACTGTAAATTAAAAACAAAAATCATGTAGCATTACATACTTTTGATGGTACTCCTGGTTCGGTGATTACTAGTCAAATGTGAACCGGTCGCTCTAGAACGGCCACCCGTGATCACCCGTCACACTAAAACTGGTCACACCCTAAAATCGGTCAACCAGTTTTCTCGTGACCGATTTTAGGGTGTGACCAGTTTTAGTGTGACGGGTGATCACGTGTGACCGATCTAGAGCGACCGGTTGTCCTGTGACTGGTTCACATATGACTAGTAGTCCGTTTACCGGTACTCCTATTCACTTTTATTTAATGGTAATATATTTATTTTAAATTAATCGGCACTAAAATATCATTTTAATCCAAATGCGTAATGACTGTAGTGTTTCCTCTATTGTAAACAAAGTTAATTCCTGTAAAATCTCTAGCTATAACGAAAGTCTCTGTATAACAATTTTAAATGAATTTTATAAAATTTATATATTTTAGAAATTTTTACGTACGTTCCTACATAAATGAATTAATAGTAATCGTTCTCAATTGTTGTAGACAATTTACTTGTATATCGGTAATTAAATGCGCATATGCACGACTTTATCAAGCTAGTGGCCAAATAAGGTCGAGTGAGATAGCGCGCCACCAAAGTTAACGGTTTCGTTAAAATGTCAGCATGCGATGGGGGCTCTGGGGCTCCACCCCCCGTATCCCCTCGCGCTGTCCTGTATCTCCTAAACCAAATGGGTATCAGAGAGGTCACGGCCCCACAGCTTAAGAACTTCATGCACGGTATTTGACACTATATTCAAATATTGTTTATAATAACCTCAAATGTTTTTTCTATAATATGTATTACATACCTAGTCTTATTTGGTAACATAACAATATATTTGTTTTTAGATTTGAAAAAGTTGATGTACTCTGAAATGGGACATTCAGATGAATTCAAAGAAAATACACATCAAAATGTGCGCAGAAGTGAAGGCCCAGAACGATTACATTCGTGTTCTACAATCAGCTCCAGATCGAAAACAGTGCCACAAAATGCAACGAAATCTGCTACAACCCGTGTAAAAGGGAGCATAATACTTAATCCACAGCCTAAGTCCACTGTAACAGCTAAACAGATCAAAAAAGATGTGCCGTCTCCTGAAACTATCACAAATGAAGCTCCCAAAGATAAGAATAAACCCACAACGCATAGAAAAATGAGAAGCTCAAAAAATTGTAAGTTTGTATTCATTGATGTCTATCAATGCTTAAAGTTCTAATTGGGTTCTATCATCTAACCTGGTACCAACTACCACTATAGTTGAATTGTATTTCCAGTTGTAATATGTTTTGACTACTTGGAATATATTCCGTCTAAGTTGATTCATATGGCGAATTACATTCCAACTGGTCAAAATATATTACAACTGAAAATACAGGAGAGGATAGGTTTTTGTAAAAACGTTACACGACTAGTAAATTGGGTTAGAAAGTCATTTTTTGTTCTGAACACATTCTGGAGTTATCATAAAAGGTACTCATTACCTTTATTCGTAATATTAAGCAAATAATAACACATTGAATTCTAAAGCATTCTTAAAAACATCAACTGTTATATTACAACTGGCGCACATTGTTGAAAGTGTATTTGCGCTTGTAGAGATACAATTTACTAGTTGAATTGCATTCGAATATGAATGACCTAAAACGCCAGTTGGAATATATTATAACTGAAAATACACTTTGACTATAACACCAGTTTTTTTCGCGGGTAATAAATTAACAAATTGATGTTCAATTAAACGCTATTTACTTATTTTCATTAAAAAAGTAATTTTTTTCTCAAAAATATTCAATTCCTATCTATTCTAAAAGGTTTCCGAAATTTTTAAATCTTAAATGGATTCCTAGAAACTCCTTGCATGACAGTATTTTTTGTATTCATATTGCTTAACTTTTAATATGATTATATACAAATGTTTTTTTAGTTATTAAAGTGCCTGTGTATGAAAATCGGAAAAAATCAGACCCCGTTTCACTATACCACCAATATTCAACATTATGGCAAAAATATAAAACTAATTTACCTGGTGAAAATGATTGGGCAGATATTAGATGGTCTGTAAGGGAGAAACTTTTGGGTGATAAACAATCACAAGATGTGAGAAAGGTAAGAAAATACATTTTTTTTATGCTAGAAAAGCATTAATGTTAATTACACCAAATCGGTTTTCAATTTGCAGGTACCTAAATTATCCCAAGAACAACTGGCAAAAAGAAGAGACGGTTGGATTGAATAACAGTTTATTGTAAAAAAGTAGCGTCTAAGAAAATAAAACGTAGCGTGTGCAAAATTCCTAGTGACAAACGTAATGTAAAACTCACTAGTGAATGTTTTACTGTTGTACGTTAATATTATATTTGACATTTATGCATATACAAGGGTTGTTCCATTTACAAAGGCCCATCCCCACTGCAAAAAAATGCGCAAAAGCAATAATTAGTATATAATCCTGACATGCGTGTCCTTTCTGTCCATTCTACAATACTGGCACGCTTTTAAGATTTTGTAATCAGAACATCCATTTGGGTCTTTTATATATTTTGATAGTTTACTCACTTGCCAATTTAAAAATCACACTTGATTTATTTACTAAATAAGCACACCTCATACTGCTCCTTGTGTTGGGAATTGTTTTAAGATTATATTGGATATAAAAAGTATATGTATTTTTTTGTGTCTCATGTTTATGAAATATTATTAAGACGATGATGTTAATTAATTGGTACAATTAGTATGTAAGTGTTCATTTTAGACATGTAAGAAAAGTGAAAAATTTATACTTACTGGTAATAATATTTTTATACAAGATACTAATGTTTTATTTCTACTTTTATATATGTTCCAGTCTCAGTGTTCACTCCGGTTCATTCATGAACATACTATGTAATTTGTTTATACACGAACTATAGGTTTTAGTTTAAGTGCTAAAAGTCAAGTTATCTTCAAAAAGATTCCCACCGAGTGTCAAATGAAACTTAACTGTCAAAAAAAGTTTTTTAAATAGGAAATTGGATGTATTTAAATAGGAAGCCAAGATAGATTGCCCGTGAGCAACACTTATGGTATTTAACTTGTATATACATATATATATATATATATATATATATATATATATATATATATATATATATATATATATATGTAGATTATAAATTTTTGAAATCATATTCAAATAGTGGGTAGAATGGTTTTGCCAATTTTATGAGGAACCTATTCAACAATGAAATCAGATAAATTTACAAACTGATAGGATACGATCGACTTGGAGTCAAATATCCAAGTCTGACCAGCAGCACTACAGAAATATTTAAACCTTTGCCTGCGGCAATAAATATAGCGAACAAGCCCTGTACGCACCTTTTTCGCGAATTTGGCAATCGAGTTTTCGACCTTAAATACAGATTTTAATATTAACTCAAGTAACCAGATATGTTAATTAACACATAACGTATTATTTTAAACAATAAAATACATAATATGTCTTTGGCTTAATTGTCAAATAATCATTCTTCATACAATTAAGACGTATCGTCGCCATTGTTCAACAGACGTGATGTCACATAAACGAGGTTTCAGTATGGTTCCACAAAATACTATTTTGACTGGTATATATTCATTTTAAGCAAATTGAATAGATGACACTCAATTCTCAATAATATATTCAACCAATTTTGAACCTTAAAACAGTTGAAATAGGCGCATATAAGGCTCAAAATTCCGGAATTCTATGGAAGACAGCCGCGCTACAGACTTGTCGCGCAAAGCTTCCATAGAAGACGGCCGCGGGCGAACGGTTTAGAATAAATTATTTTTCAATCAAGGTCAACCCAGGGCTTGAACCCGGGAATCTCTCGGTGGTTAGCATTACGCAACCACTGAGCTATACTGCTGGCTGATGGCATGGTTGGCATGAACATACTAGAGTTCGTTTATCAATTTGTTCTTTTGTGTACAGTATAACTGGCAAGATTGGTTCGTGTATGAACAAACTAGTATGTTCATGAACGAACGAGTTGAACACTTTGGAGTAACATATATGTACATATACCTTACCTTTGTCCATAATAATCTATTTACTATTCTGATGAGAAAAATATATTAATTGTTTTTAAAAAATTATCATCACAAAACATTAGATCTTGTGCTGGATTCATATCGCTTCATATACTTTTTGATCAATGGGGATTACGTCAACATTTCGCTGTAACTTCCCAATCCTATGCAGAAAATTAGATTACACATACATATGTAATATGTGGAAAGGAGTTCAACCGTTTAGTATTAAAAATTTCTAACTTCTCTTAATTGTTACAAACACTTTGCAAGATTTTAAACACAACTCATTTCTCATTGTAATGAGCAGATATCGGCGGCCAGAATTCTTTAATGCACACAAAATGGTTCACTATTGTCAACCATTTTTTTGCTCTCTTGCTTTGTAGGACTATTTTATGTGCATTAAAGAATCCTGGCCGCCGATCTCTGGTAACGAGACTTATAGAATTTCAATATGAAATTCATTTGTGATAAAAAAAAAGCTGCTGTGATTTATTTTGAGGTAAAACGAGTGTATATTTAAAATTAAATAATTTTTGTTAAAATAGCTAGACCGTATTTTGTTATAAATGATAGGAATTAATTAAAAAAAATTGTTTCATATTTATACTATCATATAATATAGGTTTAAAATATTTCGAAAATAAACAAAACAAACAACACTGGATAGCCAGTAAAGAAATAACCATAGTTCATAACACAAATTTCAAATCAGTACACACTTTTTAATCTTAAATGAATGTAGTGGCGACGACATCTTCCGTTCCTCAAGTACGCTATTTTCGAAATGTATACACATTGCACAAGAATTTTGTGCGCGACTTCACTATTTCTGCACTACATATGTAAACAGTACATAAATGCAAAATTTAAACCTGATCTATTCTGTACTTTTCATTCATGTTTCGTTCCATATTCAAATTTAAGCTTTCTAATAGTTTTTTTTCTATTTTTTCTGCAGCAGCCACTGTAAGTACTAGTGTACTGTGTTTCAGCATTGAATACACGTTCAATCCATACACTGGCATTAAATTTACATGTCTGACATCATCACACGCCAATGCAATATTCTCCGGCATAAAATCGGTACTGAAAAAGAAAACCATTAATTAATATCGTATTTAATAAACAAAAGATTTGCTAAGTCTCAAACATTTAACTGTGGACAGAGCTGTACTAAAATTTCAGAAAACAAATATTATATAAGAAAATTTTCCAACTGGAATAAATTAGAGCCTAGCTTATCCAGATTGTACACTATATAAAAATAAATTTGTTGTCTCATGTCTGAGGATAGCAGACCAGAGCGTATAATATACTTGTCTAGTAGTCAGGCTCGCGTTTCACGCTCAAAATCCAATTGTTACGCTTCAAGTAGGGCTGCCAGATTTATTAACATCCAAACCGGGACATTTCAATTTTATTCCTCCCCCCCCCATGGATGTGGATCTACGTTGAGATTGATATTTATGCATTTTTTTTGCAGTCTCATTGCAGTATTTTTGAACAATGAAAGGTCAATAAGCAGCTATCGAAAACCGGGACATTTGGCTGTCCCTAAAGATCCTTTCAGGACGAGAGGCTTGAAACCGGAACAAACCCAGAATACCGGGACGCCTAGCTTCATAGCGATATCAGAAAGTGAAGCACGAGCCCAACTACTGAGCGAGTACCAATTTGTATTATGGAAAGGTGAAATTGCCGTTTGAACGCCTGAGAATAAGCAAATACAATATTATAATTAAATTAAATTAAAGAGAAAAAAAAATTACTCGTCAATTATCAGTACAGATGGCCCCCAATTCCTGACTCTGATGAGATCTTCAATAAAACTTTTCTCAGCAGTAGGTATATCGATATTATTGACTATGTGCAAATCATCTTGCGCCAGTTTGATGGACAAAGCGGAGGTGAGTCCCTTCACCCGCTTAAAATAGGGCAGCATGTAGAAGTGAGTGGTGAATGCTCGGGGTCCGTGAGCGACACCACCACCGACGAAGAGAGGCGACCTGATGGAGCCATGTCGAGCTCGGCCGGTACCCTTCTGAGGCCAGGGTTTGCGACCTCCGCCTCGTACTTCAGAGCGGACTTTGGTGTGGGCGTAAGACACCCATCGATACTTCTTCTGCCATATGATGTTGTCGTGGATGATGTCCACCCTGGGAGAAGAGGCGTACACGTGCGGGTGCAGTTCCAGGATGCCCAGCTTCGCCTCCTCCACTGTGTCCATGTTTTCTATCCACACCTGACGCGGCTTCGTATACACCGGCTCGATGTCCCATTTCTTGTGTGTAATGCCAACCGTGGTCACATCCTTGTTCGAAACGGAACTGCAGAAACACCTGACAGCTACAGGAGATATTCTCAACCGTTGAAATAAGTTCGCCAACATTGCAAAGCTATGCGGTTATGAGGGATGAGATCCTAACCTGCTTTGGCAATGTGACGTTTGGACAATATTGCCATGGGTAAAAATTAATACTTTATTTATTTTACTAGTGGACTGTGTGTGTACACGGTTCGGTGATTACTAGTCAAATGTGAACCGGTCACAGGACAACCGGTTGCTCTAGATCTGTCACACGTGATAACCCGTCACACTAAAACTGGTCACACAATGGTAAACGGACTACTAGTCATATGTGAACCAGTCACAGGACAACTGGTCGCTCTAGATCGGTCACACGTGATCACCCGTCACATGAAAACTGGTCACACCCTAAAACTGGTCACGAGAAAACTGGTCACACCAAAAAATTCGACCAATTTTTAATTTTTGGGCGTGACCAGTTTTAGGGTGTGACCAGTTTTAATTTGCGGGTGATTACGTGTGACCGATCTAGAGCGACCGGTTGTCCTGTAATCGGTTCACATTTGACTAGTAATCACCGAACCGTACACAATTGTGGGCAATTGGATTATGGGGGATGAACGAATGAGACGACTGGCATGTTAATGCACGTGTTTTATTTATGACAGCTGAAGGCAGAGTGAGTAGCCGCTCTCCGAACCCAGCCGAGCTGGTCCCCACTCGCAGGAAGGTAACCAAACTCGACCATGTCGTATAGCGAGCCACCACAGGATTATTACGCACATTGCGATCGCCCAAAGGACAATTTTTGCCATGAAAATCGCGAATACGGAATATTTGGCACTCGAGTTCTCGGTTCGGTGATCATTGGTCACAAAGCGCTCCCCCAAAAGTCACTAAAATCTCTATAACGGAACATCTGGCAGCCGAAAAGTCCATCATACTAACGAAAACTTGAGTGCCAAATTTACACACCGATACTCTAAAGGTTGCCGATCACTTCGGATGCGAAATCCCATTTTTTCGTTACATGCTGGACGAGTTGGAGTTCTCGTTAGTACAATGTTTTGCGTGGGTTACTTTCGATTAATGGAGTTTTTGGGTGCCAGATGTTCCGTGATAGAGATTTTAGTGACTTGCACGAGATCAATTTTTGCAGAATAATCACCGAACTGTATGTATAATCATCATCATCATCATTATTTACAGCCATTCGCCATCCACTGCTGGATGAAGGCCTCTCCAACACGCTGCCACTCGTCTCTGTTTTGCGCAACTCTCATCCATCTAATCTCATCCTAATTTCGTCCACCCATCTTCTCTGCGGTCTTCCTTTTATCCTTTTGCATTCTCTCGGGTACCATTCAAGCACTTTTTTTGTCCACCTTTCGTCCATTCTTCTAGCCACGTGACCCGCCCATTGCCATTTCAATCTATTTACTCTATCCACTATGTCTACTACCCTTGTCATGCTTCTCACCCACGTCTTCCGCTTTGTCTTTCCCCATAAGGCCAAGCATACAGCGTTCCATACTTCTTTGAGTGCATTGGATTTTTTGTAGCATCTTGGCGTTCAGTGTCCAAGTTTCACATCCATACGTCATCATTGGCAAAAAGCATTGATTGAATATCTTTTTCTTCAGACAGAGTGGCATTTTTGATTTAAAAACAGCATTCATTCGTCCAAATGCACTCCATCCTAATTTCATACGTCTCTTTATCTCGTTTATATCGTTTCCCATTTTAAAGTTTTTAGAAGGTTTATATTAATTTCACTTTGCGATTGTTATTCTATACTGTGATACATGTTTCACAAAATAACTTATTTTGGAAAAAAAAAACTGAGCAATTAGAGATATTTTTACATTATGATTTTACATATGGTGTGTTAATTCATAGTTTTTAGTTAAATATTTTGAGCAAATTTTACATAAATAATTAATACAATTATCATAGTGATTATTTTCGATAGTTTTAAGTGAAGTTTTTTGAATGAACAATTTTCATTCGTGTCATCTTACATAAATATTATATTTAAGCTTTCACATTTTGGGACAATTATGTATGTATATAGAAAATCCGCTTGAATTTCACGTTACTGCGTTAAACGAAATAAGTGCCGAGCATATTTAAGTGTACATACTAATTAAAGTAGGGTGACCATATTGATTCTCACAGAGAAAACTGGATACTGGTATGAGCATGTTTTATTTTTGCCACTATAAAACGGCGTGCAGGTTGTTAAGCTGGTAAAATAATCATCCACAACAAGGCTGAAGTAATATAATTAATTCATACAATATTTTCCTGTTTATTTTTAGAATTGGAATACGTGGTCACAGTATGAAATCCACCTAATATACCAATATAACAAGGTGTTTACTTTTCAAACTTATCTTATCATATTTTCGATCCAGCAACCAGTTCGATCGTATAGATTTATTTGTAAGCACTATTTTTCAAATAAATGTGATTGAGACTAGTGATTGTTGAAAATGATTGGTTTTATAACAATTGTGTTAATTGTGACATTGCTTTTATTTGGTTTTCTTTGGTCCGTGGCACAATTTAATGAATTTTCTAAAACGGGCATTAAATTTGTTAGACCGGTTCCATTTTTCGGAAATTTGTTCAAAGCAACATTTGGTGTTGAGCATCTTGCCACAGCATTGAAACGGGTTTATGATTCATTTCCCAATGAAAGGTAACCTGATTTTTGTTTGTTTTTTTTATTTTTTACCACTTTTTTATTGAATTGTATAGTAGAATGTTTATTTGTATGTTTATTATATGAATATGTCTGATATAAATTTTATAGGTATGTTGGAATATTTGAATTCTTTTCTCCAACAATCGTCATTAGAGACCCTGAGCTAATAAAAATGGTTACAATTAAAGATTTTGATCATTTCCATGATATCCCATTTCAAATTGACGAAGAGATTGATCCCGTATTTGGCAGGGTTTTACTTTCACTAAAAGGTAATTCAATCACCGTTATAAAACTTCTCTAGTTAAACATTTTATTTTTGCCAGTGTAGTTTACTATATGTAATTTATTATTATATGAAAAATGTAATTATTCATTTTAACTTAATTTTTTGATACTGATTATAGGAAATAAATGGAGGCAAATGCGAACGACAATAAGCCCAGCCTTCACAAGCTCAAAGATGAAAAACATGTTTCACTTTATTACTGAATGCGCTGACAAGTTTACATCGCATTATGAATCCGAATGCAGTCAATGTAAATAAAATAGCATTGCGTATCAGTTTAAATTAAGTTATGTTATAATTATTTATATATATATATATACGATTTTCAACCAAGTAATCTAATTTCAGCAAACAGTGGAATTGATTTAGATGTTAGAGATTTAACAACACGTTTCACAAGTGATGTGATAGCATCTACGGCATTCAGCTTAGAAGTCGATTCTTTAAGAGATAGAGATAATTATTTTTACAAACAAGCGTCACTATTAACTGAACAAAGTTTATCAGTTATCTTGAAGTTCACTGGTTTCCGAGTGTTTCCTAAACTTATGAAAGTAATATATTATACTTTTTAATTGTATCTATTTTGTATTAAAAAGCATATTTTGAATGTTTATTTCTTTCTAATAGGCACTTGGAATTCCCCTATTTCCAGAAAGTTCAACCAGTTATTTGAAGGGCTTGGTGAGTGATACAATGAATAAGCGAGAAATAAGTGGAGAGTATCGTCCAGATGTAGTACATTTACTCAACGAGGCAAAGAAAGGTGCACAAAGCAGTCTTTATATATTTAAGCAATTAATGATATGAACAGTTTGATACAATTACTTAATCTTTTAGGCACATTAAAGCATGATGATTCTAAAGAATACCAAAACAAAGAATTTGCATCTACTGAAGAGTATTCAGTAGGAAAATCAAATATCAGTTAATATTGCAAACTTCTATTTTATCCTATAATTATTTGTATTTGTATCGTTTATAATTTATATTGTTAATATCTTATTTAAGAATGGGCTGATGATGATCTCATTGCACAAGCTGTGGTATTTATATTAGCTGGTTTTGGAACGTCTTCAACACTATTATGTTTCTTATTGTACGAGCTGGCTATAAACACCCATGTGCAAGAAAAATTATGTACAGAAATAGATGAAATAAGTTCAAAAAATGGTGGTAAAGTTACTTATCACGATTTATTACATATGAATTACATGGATATGGTGATTTCAGGTATTTATTTGTCCAATTTCAATAGAACTTTATCGTTTTAATCATTTCACTTTTGATTTATTTATTAATTCATAGAAGCATTAAGGAAGTGGCCACCTATTCCATTTGTAAATAGACTTTGCACTCAAGAATATGATTTGGGACCAGTAAGCAAAAATAGTACTAGTAGCTTCAAGGTATTATATAATATACATACATACATATGTATATTGTTTGATTTCGTAATTGGAATAAATATTAAGGTATTTGAAATTGCATGAAATTTGTTGTTTAGATTAAAAAAGATAGTGGAATTTGGATACCGATAAATTCCATACATATGAATCCAGAATATTGGCCAAATCCTACCAAATTTGACCCAGAAAGATTTTCAGAAGAGAATAAACGAAATATAAAATCACAAACATTTTTGCCATTTGGATCAGGACCCAGAAATTGCATTGGTATGATATATAATGTAAATATTTTTTATAAAATTTATTAATGATATATTATTAATTTTCACTTTTTAGGTGCTCGATTTGCACTGATGGAAATAAAAGCGCTGATATTTCATTTTCTGGCAAAATTTGAATTCAACCCCTGTGTAAAAACACATATTCCAATTCGTATAAGTACGACTACTCTATTTTTGGAATCTAAAGATGGATATTGGCTTAATATGAAATTAAGGAACACAACTTAATTATTTGAATCTTTTATATAAAAATGTAATTTACACTAGAGATTACAATAATTATAATTTGTCAAGTTGACACATTTGGTTTATTGATTATCTTCTGCATCGGTGTAATAAGTACAAATGCAATTTACATTTTGTATCACATTGGCTAACGAATACTTCATAAAAATAAATTATTTTAAAATTCATGTTTACAGCTTACAAAAAACATAAACATAATAACAATGTACCTACATATATGTATATTAAATAATTATTTTACACACTATCAATGAAACATTTATAAAACAAATGATCTAATTAATACTGTAGCACTCACTAAAATTGACATTCTATAAATTTTATAGAGTTTCCGGAATCATTCAACTCCTTAAGAAGCCATAACAATTCTTGCAAAGCCTGAGCTCTCTCAGTTTTGTACAAATTACCTAAATATCTAGAAGATAAAAGCACTTTCATATACTAAAAAACTTTTGATTTTATATATAAAATTAAAAAATAAAGGTACACTTAAGTAGTAATCTACATATATACATTTGCCTTACAATAATGTAACCAATCAGAAGACTCTCAACACACTGTGAATAGCATTCTACTGAATTCCTAACTGGAATTCATTGATGCATTTTGGAAATCTTTGGACCGGGCCACACTACTGCTTTTCAAGGCTATTAAACAATATTTATATCTTTCGGTTTATAGCAGGAACTTTCTTTGAGTAATCTGTCAATGTCCTCGAACTCGTAAAACACAATGAATTCAATCGGACTCAGACCTTCGAATATGCTGCATACACTTGGTTTCAAATTGTAGAAGAACAGAGATTGCTCACGAGTTTTAAAATCTGAAGTTAGAGACTGGATAACCCTAGCTGCTGTATAATCAGCTCCGTAAATGTGTGTACAGTCGATTACAACGGGTAAGGATTGCTTGATTGAATGCTTTGTGACCAATTTTCTTACATAGTCTACAGATGGGAATATCAAACAGCGGTCAGGCGTCAACATTAGATATTGCTCACCGGCTCGACTCTATATTAAAAACATATGCAAGTAATTAAATGGCTGCTCCGTCATAATATCTTGAAATTAAATGTGTAAAATATCATATGCACTTACAGTTAAGGTTTCAACGGAGATTTTCGGACGAGCAGCATGGTATAAAATGAACACTACATTGACACCTATTCCAAGTAAAATTCCGATTTCAAGCGGCAACACTAAGCAGAATACAAATGTTCCTATACCAGGAATCAAATCAGACTCTGAAAATTAATTGTGTTTGTCAGTAACGTTCATATTTATTAGGTCCATTTAAATAATTTTTCTTTAAAAAAGATTTCACTTACTTTTCGATCTCCACATTGGTTTGACAACGTGGGCTTCTATCATAAATACAACAGCTGCTATTATAACGGCTGCCAATGCCGATTTCGGAATGAAAGCAAAGCATGGAGTAAAGAATAGCAGTGATAATATCACGAGCAGCCCTATATTAAAATATTACAACAATAAATTTATGTGGTTTTTAATTATGAAATGCATACACATATTTGAAAGTAAATCATACCAGTATACAATCCACCCAGTGGAGTCCGTACTCCAGACGAATGATTTACAGCAGCTCTAGCAACTGATCCTGTCACAGGATATGCTTGAACGAATGAATTCCCTATATTACTAGCACCCATCGCTAATAGTTCTTGTGTGGCATCAACAGTTTTTCCATTAGCTGAAATTAATATTAATACAATTAATAACATTTTAATGCAGATATGCTTAAAATTCTAAATTATTGTATTTAAATTGCTCACCAAAAGCTTTACAGATCGCTATGTTCTCCAATAATCCGATGAGAGGAACTACAATTATACCAGAGCCCAAATCTGAACACATGTCAAAGAAACCAAACGTGGAATTGTCTTTAGTATAACTGAATGGTGGCAATTGAAAGCTTGGCATACCAGATGGAATATTTCCTAAAAATAAGATTTACACAACATAAAAATTAAATATGTACTATGACCACAAATGAAAACTACGTAAGATACAGTTAATTCTTACCGATGAGTTTCATTGGTGCTTCACTACCATCATACGCAAATGAAAATCCGATAGCACCACAAATTATAACTACAATAGCGTTTCTTGTCGCTCCGAAAATCCACAAAGCTTTGTTTATCACTTTGTGCTTGGTCGTTTTCAGTTCATCGTTTGCTGGACCTATCTGAATCATGCCAATTACCTGAAATTAAATGCGTTTTGTTAGTTTCAATATCGTTATATTATGTATCTATGACAAAATTAAAATTGATATTAAAAAATATAACAAACCCTCATGAGAAGTAAGATGATAATACAACATATGCCAAGAACTACATCCCAAGCTTTCGTATTGTGAATTTCGCTAAATATTGATACCCATTGCTGAAGGAAAGTGCTCCCTTTCACTGTTATACTCAAAATGTCTTTCATTTGTGATGTCAATATGATTAAAGCTACGGCTGATGTGAAACCCGATGAGACAGGTCCCGACACGAAGTCTATTAAAAATCCTGAAATGTAAAAAAAATATCTTATTATGGTAATATTTCAGAAAAGGATACACCAAATTATATGATGAATTTTTTTATCAGTTTTTTTAAGGTAGTAAAACAACAATATGTTTTATGGTGCTATTTTATACGTATGCATATTGTTTTTGACAAGGAATACAATACAATATTATTGGATATGACAGGTTCAATTGAACGCCATCAGTTTATTTGAAATCAATATCTCCGTATATTGATTATAATAAATGCTAGAAGGTTAACGTTGTGAATTGATCAAAGGTCTTTTTTCAAATTTATTTTTAATATGTATTTTTTTAAGAACTACGATGTTAAAAATATTATTACACTGACCTAATCCTAAAACACCCATTAGTAGTTCAATCACCCCAATCAGGAATGTGAGAAGAACGGCATGTTCGATACCGAATCCTTTACTTCCTACTGTCTGGTAGGTCATCAATGATGCAATTGCAGTAGGTCCCATTGGAACATCCTTACAACTACCAAGGAATATGTATATAAATGCACCAAGGAAAGACCCATACAAACCGTACTGCAAAAAACAAATACAAAAAACATAAATTATATATATACATTATATGGAATATGAAAACATTCTGATATATGTATGTATGTAATACATACTTGTGCAGGCAATCCGGCAATATTTGCATAAGCTAATGATTGAGGAATAACCGTCAAACCAACAGTGAGCCCGGCAATCAAATCTCCCACTGCTTTGTCACCATTGTATCTGTTTAAAATAAACCGTTTAAATACAATATTTATTTATATAAAATATGTTAAATACGAAGATTAGAACTTACTGTGGTAACCATTCCAGTATAGGCAGTCTTTTATATAAGGTTTTCTTTGTGAACAATTTTGACGCCTTTGTCTTTGCCCACGGTATCACAGATTTTGCTGATTCCTTCCAGGAAACAGCTGGAGAGTCGTCAACGACTGTAAAGTAATAATACAAAATAATTTTATCTAGTCTGTTGCTTGTAATGATTCCGGGTGGGTCTATTGAATGTTTGCTGATAGGTTGTTCAGATTTGGTTTGCTTGTTGAAAGTTTACATTAAATTTTAAGTTTATATTAATTTTATTTATATAAATTTAATTGTAAAAATGCAACAGTCGAAAATGAACTATGTACGTACGAATGAGTTCGTTGCTGCCCTGAAGACCTCCATGAGGTTCTGAAGGAGAGTCGACCGATTGAGTGGAGCTGCTCAAGCCTCCGTTCACGTATCCTGCCAGTCCAGGACCTTGACTTTTGGCAACCATCTTTAAGCTTGTAAAGATAATTTAATAAGAGAGATCTTTTCTGCAAAAAAAAAACAACACCTCAGTAAATAGTATTTATTAAATTGCATTAACTAATAAATGAAAGTAATAATATATGTATTAAACAATATAATAATAAGATTATAAAGCGATATTTACATAAAATGAAACTTTTTAGCAAATACTTTAATACATCATTATTATTATTTGCAACAATTATAAAATTATACTTAATTAGTTCCTTTGTAAATCTCATATGGATATGTATGTATATAATATAATATAACAAATGTAGATACATACATATATGTATATGATATATTGAATATTGTATTTTATTATCAATCGTCATATTGCATTAAAAGGTCAAAATTTAATTAATAAGTCGTAAGTTCATATGATTTTAATTGTTTTAGCTTACCGCTTAATAAAATAAAATGTTTATGATTGTTTAGTTGTGCATCAGGCGGCACTTGAATGTAATGTGTTATCGTCTATGTGCAACTTTTCTCTTTTATATGCGATTTTCGCAGAATTTTGAAAAAGTATTAGTTTTTTTGACCAACATTGTTAAAAGGATTATTGATGGGGGAGTTATTAGTTGCAACAAAAGCTGTTTCTGAAATAAATCGATATATTTGCTTGCGGTTTCACACCGCTAAAAATGCAAAATTCACCATGACACATTGCAAATCTATTGTGTTAATATGAGCTTACTTAAACGGAAAATGTCGTTGAAAATTTATTAGTGTTTTCAAAAATGATAATTATTGCATATATTGACTATGGTGAGCTATTTTTTATCATTAGTGGTTTTGGCATCAATGGATACGTCATTTTAATATATATTTTTTGATTTCGATTAAATTATGTTTTATAATTTTTACTCTAATTTAATTTATATGCAAACAATTCATATAAATTCAATTAATATCAGATAATAATAAGCAATTTTTATTACTGTTTCAGTAATACTATTGTATGCTTCAAATATGAGACGTCTAGTTCCAAAACCCGGTATCTGCATATTTGGTCAAAACTGAGATAAAAATGTATTCCGATTCTAGGGATATTTTCACACAATACTGTATACTTGAATTATTTCTAAAACCAAGTTAAATGACTAAAAAAAATATTTAAAATCTTGTTTTGTTCCAAAGAACGGCAAAAATTCTCTCTGTTTATTCGAATTAACGGCAAAACTGCCGACAGCCAATCAGAACACTGCATATGGCAAGATGGCGGCCATTTCGGCCAGTTACCTGGGTGCAACTGTCATTCCGCATTTCTTTCGTAATTGCTGTTATCATGGACGATCTGTCTCGAAGTATTGAAAAAACCAAAGATGGAGATACAAGAAAGAAAACAATCCGAAAGAAATCGTGAGCAAAGGAACGGAATCGCCGTGAAAGGACAACTCGGGAACAAACACCGGCAAAATCGTTTTTTCTGTCAAAAAGTCTTAATATTTCATTTAATCTCAAAAATTTTCCAAAAAACTGAATTGCAAAATAACTTTAAATAGTATATCTTCCATTAAAATAAAACTTTGTAAATGAAATCCACTAAATAAAGTTTTGGCAGAAAAACTGCGTTTACCAACAAATGAGTGAAATGCTTTTACCGGGTTTTTGAACTAGACGACTCATATATACATACATATATAATAGCGCCATTCTGTGTGTCTGTGTAAGATAACGATAATAGTCATTTCGATTCGACATACATATGTACGTCACAGTTAAAACACTGCCAACAAAACGTTCGAATGTAATACGAACATGATAACAAATCAACAAAAAACTTATACATATACATATATATATACTGATTGCTACCAATGTTTCCTCTAGGGAAATAAATCTCTGAGCATTTAGCGCCATCTATTGAAAATTTATTTAATTAATTAATTTTTCTATAGGTTTTTTATATTGTTTATATGTAGGTAGGTAGGTATTTTTGCCATTTTTTTCATATTATACAATTAAATATAAATATTAAATGAAATATATTCAAAACGTATTTGAAAAAAATACAATTGCGTGCGGATCAAAAACAGGACCGACATATTTCTTTTATTTTTTTTTTATTTAATAACCTGATATGCCATAACCCATGCGATGATATTTCATCGGGCACAACACTAGCTAGTATAACATATTAATATATGAATATGTTATACATAATATATATTTCTGCATAATATAAAAATGTATCTATTTATATAAGTAGAAGGCTAAAAATCACATGAACTTAACAATATAGGAAATACCTACACACTGAATTAAAAAAAAATTGTAACCATTAGACATAAATCAATACAAAGTATACCCGTAACATTAAATAACTAAGGATGTACAATGTTTTCATTGCAGCATTTTCTGAGACAATTTTATACAGATATGAGTTTCCAATGTTTAATTATAGAATAGCAATGAGCACATGGCTTGGTCAAATATTCATACTACTTTTGATGTTTACAAACGAGAACTATGTATATGTACATACAAATGTACAATAAAAAGAGGTTATGATGAAATTCTCGCCGTAAAATCTAATCGTGCAATAGCAGTGTCAATGCAAGACAAAAAGATAATGCGGAAGCATGACATTTTCCACGCTATTTATTGTCAAAGGCGAAGATACGTAGGTGCTAAGAGCTGAATGAATTTCAGGGACATTCACATCACAATACAACGATATTAGAACTGGCTTGTCGGAGAAGACGACATCGATTGTATTGTATGGAATGCATTCACGAACCATGTGCTCCAGAAATGCATTTAATTAAATTTTAACTGCTTCTATTAAAGTCGTGCAATGTTTCTAGTTTCCATTTATTATGACGATCGATTTCAATGTCATCAAAATGAAAAATTAATTACATTCAATTTCATCATGTTAGTTGTGACATTGATTTATCTTTGCGAAAGCGATTCAGGTTAGTGTCAATAAATTATTTTCATTTACTTACTTAATTTATAATAAAAGTCTATTAATAATGTACAAAGTTTTCAGAATAGAATAATGCAGTTTTGAGCTTTCATTTAAATAATACAACTATGTAGCTGAATTGCCCGGCGTTGCTTAAGCAAGTAAAAGTTGAAAAAAAAATGAAAATTTTTTGGTCATATTTAGAGTACCACGAAATTGTATACTAAATTTATTGGTTCTAAATTGAAAACATACAAACATTCATTTTTATATACAAATGTAGTAGAAGAAAAATAATCAGAAATGCATTATTGCAAAATGCAATTGTATTATATAATATAAATGTAATTTGTATAATATAATATTTCGAAATTATGATTCTTAGGATTTAAATTTATTATATGTAGAATCAAAAACAATTTATTGACTAATTTTGAAACCATACAATATAGTAAAACTAAATCGGAAATATTGTACTACAAGACAGCTACTTTATAGTATAGAATTGAAAAAATCAATACAAAATATTAAGCTTGGTTTTATTATGTGTATTGTTTAATCTATGCCTGTTTGATATCCATAAATCACATGTATATACACAGACGAGTTCGAAAGTACGACCTATTCAACTGTTATATCTATGGTAGAGAAAAAACATTCACTTAATTACACATCTTTGTATTGAAAATAAAATTAAATTCATCAATAGAAAATTTTATCATAAATATGAAATAATTTTGATACAAATTTAATATACATGTTTACAAGTTTCTTTTAAATTTATTTCCTTGACATTAAATCAAAAGATGCGGTCTTCAAATTAAGAATAAATTAATATTTATATATTATATTTTAAGAAATTGCAATAGTAATTTCAAATATCATATACAAAATGTGTCAAACTCTTCAAAGCAACATTTCCTGTAATTAAATGTATGTAAAGCAGTAGACGACCTCAAACTTGTCAAATATAATTTCCTCTATGATAAATCAATAATGTGCGAACAAGAACGGAAAAATCGATAATGCATCACGCGGAATTGACACTATTGTTCCTATATTTATAATTCTTTTCTTAATTACTTGTCAACGTTAACACACAACGACATAAGGTCGAATCGCACCGTTACAACCGTTGCACCCAACGATCGGGGTAATTGACTTTAGAAAGTTCAAGAACAAAAAAAAAAAAAGTTGCATTCGCAAATAAATAAATAGCCGATAATTTCGTAATATTTTGTTCGAATTGTATGCCAAATTGGTTTATAAATAATTCTGAAATAAAAAGCTTGTAAAAAGTCGCACCATTGAATTGGCAGGCCTCACGTGTTTTCCGATCAACAATATTGCGCAACATAGAATTTCAATTAAGATCAAACGATTTAAATGAATCATAAACAATGTTTCATCATGAGTGAAAACAGATGCCGACAATAGCATAAAATATATATTATATTGTATCTATTATACATACATTTATACTTCCACGCGTTATGATCATGTATGTATTTTGACACCACACTTACAAATCTACAATCACATATCTGTAATTTCTTTACTGCTATCAATTATTTAAATTTAATTCCAATTTTTTGAAACGAAACGATGGATTTATAACTTGGGTTTTTGTTCGAAAAACTAATGTATAATATTTCAGTTGACCTAGCAATAAGAAGAAAAAAGTCATTCCTGTTGCTCAAACGACATAATAAAAATCGTATAGTAAGAGTTAAACTCGTCGATGAATAGGAATCAACTTTGAAATAATACCAATTTTTTTTATTATTTTTAAAATTAGATTTTGATTTCAATTATAAACGAGGCTAGCTTATGTATGTATTATATATACAACACGACTAACAGAGTGAATGTAATATTTTGTCATCATAATTTAACTTTTTTACAGCACTGATAATAACAATGCATTTTATGACACTTTCAATGCAGCTCGTAATTTTGATATTGGATTCCTCAAATACATATAAAAGCTATAATATATGTATTCATGCACGTGCCAGATCATTTACATCAACGTAGACATATGGTTAAGTACATTGCCTATGGAGGCATTGGGGTCTACCTCACGGGCCCGAATGTGAAACGCCCGAAAACGCAAATATCGGAAGGCAAAGATCGAAAGATCAAAAAAAAAAGGCTGCATGGTAAACGGTACATACTCACTTAATTTGCGCGAGCAGGATACAACAGGAACAAGAGGAACAGGCTTTTCCTCTTGTTCCTGTTGTATCCTGCTCGCGCAAATTAAGTGAGTATGTGTACCGTTTACCATGCACCCTTTTTTTTTGTTCTTTCGACTTAAGATCTTTCGATTTTCGATCTTTGCCTTCCGATATTTGGTTTTTCGTGCATTTCTAATTAGATCCCATGTATTATATATACAACACGACTAACAGAGTGAATGTAATATTTTGTCATCATAATTTAACTTTTTTCCACAGCACTGATAATAACAATGCAGCTCGTAATTTTGATATTGGATTCCTCAAATACATATAAAAGCTATAATATACATATGTATTCATGCACGTGCCAGATCATTTACATCAACGTAGACATATGGTTAAGTACATTGTCTATGGAGGCATTTATACATGTTATACATACATATCATCATCATCATCATTTACAGCCATTCGCCATCCACTGCTGGATGAAGGCCTCTCCAACACGCTTCCACTCGTCTCTGTTTTGCGCAACACTCATCCATCTCATTCCGCACATTTTCCTAATTTCGTTCACCCATCTTCCTTGCGGTCTTCCTTTTACTCTTTTGCCTTCTCTCGGGTACCATTCAAGCACTTCTTTTGTCCACCTTTCGTCCATCCTCCTAGCTACGTGACCCGCCCATTGCCATTTCAATCTCTTCACTCTATCCACTATGTCCACTACCCTTGTCATATTTCTCACCCACGTGTTCCGCTTCCTGTCTTTCCTCGTTATGCCAAGCATACAGCGTTCCATACTTCTTTGAGTGCATTGGATTTTATTTTGCATCTTGGCGTTCAGTGTCCAAGTTTCACATCCATACGTCATCACTGGCAAAACGCATTGATCAAAGATCCTTTTCTTCAGGCAGAGTGGCATTTTTGATTTAAAAACAGCATTCATCCGTCCAAATGCACTCCACCCCAATTTCATACGTCTCTTTATCTCTTCATTTTTACTACCAGACATGTCAATTATTTGACCTAAATATAAATAATTATTTACTACTTCTACTGGTTTATCATCTAAGGGGATGCTATCAGGCATGCAATAACTATTGAACATTAGTTTAGTCTTATCTACGTTAATTTTTAATCCTACTTTTCTACTTTCCCTGTCCAGCTGTGTTAGTCTGATAAGTAGGTCAGCTGAATCACGAGCTACTAAAACTATATCGTCTGCGAACCGAAGGTGACTCAAAAAGCGACCATTGATGCTTACTCCGGCTGTATCCCAATCCAATTTCCTGAAAACTCCCTCAAGCACCGCATTGAATAACTTGGGCGAGATTGTATCTCCTTGTCTTACTCCTTTTCCTATGCTAAATCTATCTGTACCTGAAAAAATTTTAACTGAAGCTGTGGCATTCTTATATATTGTAGCTAACAGTCCCACATAGGGTTCCGGCACTCCCTGTGTTTTTAGAGCGTTAAGTACTGCATTATGACTAACTGTATCGAAGGCTTTCTCATAATCGACGAAACCTAGGCACAGTGGCCGTTGATATTCGTTGGCGCGCTCGATTAGTTCGCCAACTACTTGGAGGTGGTCCATTGTGCTGAAATTTGCCCTAAACCCTGCCTGCTCTATAGGTTGGTTCTCGTCGAGGATATTCTTCAGCCTTTCTGTAATAACCTTCGTGAAGAGCTTGTAGACCGCTGAAAGTAGACTAATGGGTCGGTAGTTCTTGATATCGCTTTTGTCGCCTTTTTTGTGTATTAAAATGATAGTTGCGTTATTCCATCCTTCTGGTATAGCTTGGTTCTGGATGCATTTGCTGAAAAGCCTAGCTAAGATATTAATTAGGGGGGGGCCGCCACATTTTAGTAAGTCGATGGGAATATTATCTTCCCCTGGGGTTTTACCATTCTTTGCAGTTTTTAGCGCGGCCTCTACTTCGCTAGGCAATACTGCAGGAACCCTTTGGCCGTGTGTCGATTCCAGAGTGGGGAATTGGCCGTTGTCGTTCTCGTATAGTTTTGCATAGAACGTGTAAACTCTGTCTATGATTTCTTCTCTATTCCTAATTATTACTCCGCTCTCTGATCTGATTGCGATCATTTGGTTTTTGCCTAAGAAAAGATCCTGTTTGCACTTTTTCAGGCTACGGTTATTCTTAATGGTATTTTCTATTAGCTTGCTGTTAAAATCCCTGACATCCCTGACTATTCTCTTCTTAATTTCCTTATTTACTAGATTGTATTCTTGCTTATTATTATCCCTATCTAAATTCCTTTTATGCTTAATTAGGTTTTTTGTTTCCGCTGAAATTTTGCTTAATTTAATCTGTTTCCTGAAACCACCTAATTTCTTACCTGTTGAGGTTAGAACCGAACTAATTACAGTGTTCAATTCCTCGATGTCTGCTTCTGGGTTTAATTTCCCGTATCGATTTCCAAGTTCGAGTTCGAATTCCTTTTTCCTAGACCTTAGTTGAGCGAAATCTGGAGAGTTACTGCATCCTTTTATTAATTTCCTACGTTCGCAATTTATATTAATGGCCATCTTGGCACGGACTAATCTGTGATCGCTGCCTATATCTACTTTACTTAAAACACTAACGTCTTTAACGGAGTGCAGGGCATTTGTTAGGATGAAATCGATCTCGTTTCTGTCTCCTTTAGGACTCTCCCAAGTCCACTTATTGTTGGTGTTTTTCCTGAAAAATGAATTAGTGATGAAGAGCCTGTTGTGTTCTGCGAATTCTATGAGGCGATCGCCTCTGTCATTTCTTTGGCCGGTACCAAAATTGCCTACTGCTCTTTCTGTGTTTGCCTTTTGTCCTATTTTTGCGTTAAAGTCGCCCATGATTATTTTAAAGTGGTGGCGGCTATTATCGTATGCGCCCTGTAGTTTTTCGTAGAAGTCTTCTATTTCCTCGTCTGGGTGGCTAGATGTGGGGGCGTACACTTGGAAGATTTGACAAGTGTACCTGCTCGAGATTCTTAATACTACATAGCATATACGTTCCGATATGTCGTTTATTTCTATAATATTTCTTTCTATTCTCTTATTGATAAGAAACCCTACTCCTCCTATTCTACCATTTGGTAGCCCTCTCCAGTAGAGACAGTTACCACTTTTTAGGATTATTTGGTTTCCCTGTTTTCGTCTTACTTCGCTAAGTCCTACTAAATCCCATTTGATACTTTCTAGTTCATTCTCTAATGCAAGCACACTTCCTTCACTCGATAACGTTCTTACATTGTACGTGGCTAAATACAGGTTTCTATTAGCTAAGCTATCATCCATCGTCACTCTTACCTTGTTGGAGGTTTGGATATTATTTTTCTCGCATTTATCCAAGATGTGTTGAGAAAAAGGCGGTACTTGAGAGAGATTTCCATTCAAGGAGTGAGTTCTTACCGCCATAAACTCTTCTCTGTGGTCAGCTTTGACATATAGTCATCCTAGGTATCACTTGGATCACTTATGAGTTATTACATGCCATTTAACAGGGTTACTTTGTAAGTGAAAGTAGTTAGTTATGATAATAATAGATTAGCAATTGTTATACTACTTTTTTACAGATCTTTATCGTGAGACGCCTCTTTGGAGACAACGGATTTATATATGTGAGTGCGGTTTGCAATTTAATATTTTAATAATAACTTTAGTAAAGTATATAAAATTACACGAATTACTTTAATATAATTTAAATATGAAAAAGAACTGATAGACAGTTGGGAAACACCGTTTCTGTTTGCTATTATTCTATTAAGTAAAGTTCGTTAAAGATTTTTGGCTGGAAGCAATTATGTGGAAGATTTATTGCTTCTGTGGGACCGACTTGGCTGGCGAAGGACCCTTTTTTTGTATTCAGGTAGGGAGATGTATCTCGTTTGACACCGATTTGACACAAAAATTAGCACAAAATTTTTCGAAATAACTGATATAAAACCGCTTTTTACGACCGATTTGCTGTTTATTTTTACACTTAAATTATACTAGGATGCAATTAGTAAAATAAGTGATTAGATGGTTAAGTTAAATTTCGTGCAATAGCCGGGTTTAAGCGAGTAATAGCGGGAGGAACGCAGAAGCACGTCCTCCTCACATGACACGAAAGACCGAACTCCATACATACATATATGAACATATAAATATGTCTGTTCACATTTGCCGTATAGATTCAATATGTTTTAGAAAAGATAAAACTCACTCGATAAAATCTTCGTCGTTTTATATGAAGTATGTATTTGAAGTCACCGGATTTGACAATGTTGTGATGTTGTTTAATTTTGACAATAATAATAACACGTGTCGCACTGAATAGTCTTCGAGCACTTCGAGCAAATTAGCGTCGGGTGTGATTGAGGTCGGGCCGTACGAACACGTCCATAACTGAGAGACCGAGAAACCGAGAAACCGAAACCGAGACGAGCGAGCTTTGGGCGCGAAGCGAGCTTTGAACGAGACCAGAACGCGTCCGCAAGTTGGCGACACTGACGCTACACTATGGTCGCCGCCCAAAGTCGCCGCTTTATATTGTAATTGAATCCCCACCCGCCCCACCCCCCCGCACCGACCCCTCCCGACACCCCCCCCAACCCCCCACGGATTTTCCGGAAGCTGTCGGAATTTTCACGACGACCGCGAATCAATTTCTATGACAACTTACATACATCCTGTTTGTGTTCCGATACAAATGCCAATCTAATATAAATACATTTATTTTTATTACATTATATTAAAAAAAAAAAAAAAAAAAAAAAAAAAAAAAAAAAAAAAAAAAAAACTCGGATGTGCCCAACCCATGACTTTATATTTGAGGAATATAAAAAGATCCCAAAACAAAATTCGATAATTAAACATATGTTTATTATCGGATTTTGACCAGCAGCATAGCTCGGTCGTTAAGCTTCTGCTTAGCGTCGAAAGGCGCCGGGTTCGATCCCTGGGTTCGGGCCTCGAATGAAAATGAATTTTTCAGAGTATGCTGTTGGTCAGACTTGGATTTGTGACTCCAGGTTGATCGTTTCCTATCAGAGTTTGCCAATTTTCTCTGATTTCATTGTTGAAACGGTTCCCGGAAAAAAAATTGGCTAAAATTCCTTCCTACCTACTATGTCACCACTATTTGAAGTATGATTGATGTACAATAAAATTTATGTACAATTCATAGATGTCTCGTTAATTTGCGAGTTTTTCAGCGTCTCGTAATTCAACGACTTGTAATAAAAATGCTGCATTTGTAATTGGCCAGGAAGGCGCATTGGGATTTACCTGTAAGGCCTTCCAGGTACATATATAATATATGTAAAAACAAAATAAATAAATAAATAATAAAATAAATTTAAAAAAAATACTGTTTCCGGTTTACGAATTCTGACCATAAACTTATTTTATTTTTACATAGATATATACCAGGAAGGCTTGACAGGAAGATCCCAATGCACCTTCCTGGACAATTAATTACAAACAATGCAGCATTTTATTATTACATATGTAAATCACTGTATTTCTAGAAGCTGAAGAACACAAAATAACAAATAATTAATTTATTAATTACAAAATGAATCCACTGAGGCATCTATGGATTTAGATTTTGTACATAATTTTTACAAATTGTACACACAATAAATACAGAAGATTTGTGACAACAGGAAAGATGATTTTTTTTTTAATGAAGCGTTTTATTTTAAGGAAGCGTTTCAACGATGATCAGATAAAAATGGCAAACTCTGATAAGAAACGATCGATTTGGTGTCACAAATACCCCCAAATCTAAGTATGACGGATCGAACCCACTGATCACTTGGTGCTAAATATACAGGTTACCATTAAGCCATAATGCTGACAACCAGCCTTAGTACATAAATAATACGTTCAGGGGTGAGGAAACAATCGTGGTCTTTTGGTCATTTTTGACTTTTCTAAGAGGAAAAATCCCACTTCGGGTTTATTAAAAAATCCCCAAAATACATAGTCACACCCATTTTTTTCTAGATCATGAAAACGTGATCAGTGATCGATTCTATAAGTCAAAATCTCGAGTTGGAATTTTCGCATGATCACAAAACTTCCTCTATTGTTACTAGTAGATAAAGAAAAATTAAAAAAAAAATGTTTTTGAGCTATTTCTCATATTAAATATATTATATACATATTTTTCATGTATCTCATATATTTTTCTAGAAAAAATACAAACAAGGTTAAAAATTGTCACAAATAAAAACGAGTACGGTATATACATATAAGAAGATATCACAAAAAACTATTTTAGTAGAAAAAAATCAAACTTGGTTAAAGAAAATTAAAAAATAATTTTTATGAGTGTACAGTATTTTTTATGAAAGTGAATATAGTTAAAACCAAAGTTCAATTATTTAGCATCCTTTATTTATCACTCAATGGATTGAGCTGAATCTATTTCAAATATAATAAGCATAATGAATTTCAGATACTATTGTTTTTAAATATTTTTTCTCAACTGGAAGTAGTATTTTTACTCCAATTTTTCAATGCACTTCACCATATCAAACATTTATGTTGTACTATTTGTTATGTATTGAAGTTATAATTTCGAGTTGAATGAATGGACTGGGAATGGATTATTGATTTTATTGGAGAGGTTTGATTTTTGATAGTGCATATTTTGTATGGAATCGGCTCATAAATTATTTTAAGGTAATACTACCAAAATCAGTCAAAATCAATCTGGAATTTATAATCTTGCAGAATTTGTTAACAACGATGGACATACTAATTCCCAATTTTGGGTGTCTCAACTAACAAATAATCACTTAATCATTGATCTACATACATGATACTAATATTATTTTATTAATGGCATGTTGATGCCATGACGAGTGTAATAATGACGTACACATATGTACATATTATATTGTATGTATTTTTCGAAATTCATTATCGTACGTCAGTTTGATGAATCATACTATAACGGTTTATTTATTTTTGGAATGGAATTAAATAATTAATCAGTAGATAAACAAAATGAAGATTTTTCGAACTTTACAAGAGTGCAAATTTGATCTATCAAAATTATTTGCTGTGTACGTACATATATATATATATATATATATATATATATATATATATATATATATATATATATATATATATATATATATATATATATATATATATATATATATATATATGTATATGGTACAGTCCAAGTGCACATTTCGTTTGTTCATAAACATACTAGTTTGTTCATACACGAACCAATCTGACCAGTTTTACTGTACACAAAAGAAAAGATCGACAAACGAACTAGTTGATACATGCACAAACTATAATATAAGGTATTCTCAATCGTTTCTTCCATCCTCTATGTATGTATGTAGCCGAAACGGAAATCATTTTAATTTGGTTTCTATAGGATTTCCCTTTTGAATACTCGGTGCTTTGACATTTGACAGCTAAAAGTGTCAAGCGGCACCTGGTGCGTATATTTGAAGATAGCTTTTGACTGTTAGCATTCAAACTAAAATCAATAGTCTATGTATGAACAAACTATGAACGTGTGTTCATGAACGAACAAGAGTAAAACTTGGACTGTAATATACATATATGTATGTACATACAGTATATTTGCTGTCAATGTTCGAAACAGTAAACTAAACTAAATTTTATTTTTATGTGGAACTTTGTAAATCGTACTTTGATGTGGAGATTCATATACATATGTCTATGTACATACATAATAGATACACAAATGACAACGCTTGTACTGGATATACAAATTTGTCAGTATGTTATTCATGGGTCCACCTTACGGCACAAATTCTGTATTGATAAAGTTCTGAGTTGAAAAATGATAAAATGACTGAGTGTGTACAATATTAGGAGTTGGGGTAGACGCGTTCGTCGGCTTTTCCTTTAAATCTCATGCACACACGCGTACTTTTTCTGTATTACCTTCCAGCCTGGGATGTTTTCCTGGTACGAGTTCATTTTTCGAGTCTTCATCAACTCAGAGTTTATACCGTAAGGGCCACCGGTAATTGGATTATTACGCACATTGCGATCACCCAAAAGACAATTTTTGCCATGAAAATCGCGAATACGGAATATTTGGCACTCGAGTTCTCGTTAGTATGATAGTTATCGTTAGTTTGATGGACTTTTCGGCTGCCTGATGTTCCGTTATAGAGATTTTAGTGACTTTTGGGCGAGCGCTTTGTGAGCAATAATCACCGAACCGGTAATTCATTACATCAACTTATATGTACATATATACCCAATAAATCCACTGGATGAAAACAATTTTTTTTTTATTATTCTTAATCCACTTCTGTGAAAAAATTTCAAAATCATGATAATTTAAAAAAAATTCAAATTATTATCCATGATATTTATAAAAGAAAAATTTTCAGAATAAAAAAAAGTAACCACGAAACTTAAAAAAATGGGCCGTAGTCGATTTTTTTATAAAATTCTATCGCACAATTGATATCGGATTTACATATGTACATAATTTATTGTTGGATCGGTTTGAAATACGCAGTAGACTAAAATTCTACAATGACAAATCATTTTGAATTAATTACATGCCTTTTAAATTCAATATAACAGTAACAGTGTCCTCAACATATGTACATATATATTTATGTATGTTCATATTAAGATAGAGTAAACGTAAAATTTGAACGATTCTCGTGTATCATTTTTTTTGTATATCAACATATTTAAATGATCACATGATTTTCCATGCATAAAAATCAAATGCAAATTCATCGTAATATAAATTCGTATGGTACTCGTAAGTGCCAAAAATAAAACAAAAATAATTTATATGTATATTTTTTATAGAAGTCCGGTATGGTTCTAAGGATTCACTTTCACAAGTCGTCATTGTTTTTATTATATAATCCATAAATGCATTCGCATGCTAATGATTCTAAAATGAATTATACCCATTTAATATAAACATGTGCGTACATTTATTATATAGAAAAATATAATTTATTAAACTTTCCAACATAAATATGGTAAACGGAATTCTCAAATGTGTAGGTAAGTATAAAAATTATATGGTAGTAATACAATATGTATTATTTAATAATTAATCTAACTGGAATATACCTACACACATTTGCATACAATATTTATCCTCATACATTCATTATACCGTGTACGAGTATATACCACAATTTTAAACTACGTAAAATATCTAACATATAAATAAATTTATATATGTACATATGTATGTATTTTAATTATGATTGTGATAATTATGTATTATTATATTTACTCTGATTGTGTAAATAAGTGTGCTATTTACATGAAAATACATATGTATGTATGTACATGTTTTATATTAAGTACTGCGATTTTATAAAGAATAATCTTACTTTAAATCCATTGAATATTAAATAAATATTTACAACAGGCTTACTAGGGATTCCAATATCGGTATACCGGTAAATGGTAAAATTTACCGGTATTTACCGTAAACTAGTTAATCGCGAATTAACTACATACATATGTATATAGGCATATTATTGCATAATATTATATTAAAAATCGATGCAAATGGCTTATTGTGGATTAGGTTTTATAGAATTTGTTTATTTTCAGTGTTAAATGTAGAAATTTGAAATTAATAAATTCACTGGCAACACAGACCAACCAAATCGCAATAAACTCGATCAGACAGTTGTTTCAATTATGATTGAAACTTTCAAATAGTCCAAAATTTAAATAAATAAACATGATTGGTTGAAAATAAAAATAAATTAAATTGATTTATTATTACGAATTTACTTTAATGTATTTATATGACATTGTTCATACGTGATTTATTTTTAATTATTTACGATTCAATCTACATATGTAGGTCAACGTTTTTAGGAAAATTAATCACTAATTATCTAATCCACTCATTTTTTTCATTTACCGGTAAATACCGATATACCAATAGTAGGAAAAATTATTAAGATATACCAATAGTAGGAAAAATAATTTACCTTATAACGGTTTATGAAATTTGACGGTAAATTGCAATACCTAATGCTTACATATGTATAATGTTATGTTGATAAGAGAGGCAATAGAATAACACATTTTGTCAATTAAGTCATGTACATAATTGAACAAAATTTTACTTGTAAATATTTTAAGCTATGAGTCAATGTAATTAATCACCTTTAAATGTCGTTAAGTGAAAGCTTTAATGCATTTCTGACATACATATTATACAAATGTACAATTTAATTGCACTGTTATTGCATTCAAGCTCATAGCTACTTACGATTTCGTATTTTGTTCATGGGAAATGGTATTTTTGGTTTCGTGGGTATGTACAGCTTGAACTGTATGCCTTATCATGACCACCTATGTAATATATTCTACAAATTCGTCAACAAAACAGTGAACTAGTTCCAGGTGAATCTATAAAGTAGGGAAACCTATATTTCGAAACAGTTTAAAGTTTTCTTGGATTATTTTTGTTTTAAAAAAATATCCACTTACAGAATGCTGAATTCAAATTTGGAATACGATCCAAAATTATCATTAGTATAATTATTAAATTGAAAAAATATTACAATCGTCCATTTTTGTTCGCAACGGTACAAAGTTTATGTTGTTATCTTTATTTAAAATGTGAGATTTACCCCCCACAAAAAAAACAGCTTGTTTGCAAAGAAACATACTCGTCATTTGTGTGTCCAGCTTGATTTGACGACAATAAAAAAATGACAGTTTCGGCGACATCAGATTAATCAGTATGTGTAGTGCAATTAAAGCAATTTCTTACAATGACGTCATTGATGATAAGAAATTTAAGTGATTAAATTTTATTAAAATAATCTCTGTGAGAAAATATCGTCGGAAATAGTTCTCAATCCCATCTTTATTTACATATGTATATGTAGATTAACATAAACGAAAAGGAAATTTCCTCCACCCAATATGAAATGAGGAAAAATAATTTTCTAGGCGACTTTGGGTATTTTTCTAAAGCAGTACTTCTCGGAAATTATGTGGGTAGATGATATTTTCCTCATAATCGGAAACAAATTGAACCGATTTTGGTACATACAAATGATATTTATTAGATAAACATCATCATTTAATACATTTTTTATTATTATTACGTCTCGTGATCACTTAAGGTGATCACGGGACTCAAACCTCATTAAAGCAAGGTCGATGTTCTCAAAAGTATATGCAACCACATGAAAGCTATAAATTAGTTTATAACATTTTATCCTGTTCGCCATTTGTTCGTTTTGCCTGTGCGAAAATTTCACGTTGAGTTCGAAGTTTTTTAAAAGGTCACGCGGTCGCTTTAGTGACATTGAGATGTCAAAAAGGACGACGGGGAAAGTCTTATTGTGTTTTTGACAACATTCTTGGGTAATTAAATAATAAAACATTGACCTATTGAATACGTAATGAAAAAAATTCGAGAACGGTGCGATTTTCCGACAATGAAATGCTTGATCTATTCGAGTAGGTGGTTCCAAAAATATTATGACGAAGAATTCTATGAAACTAAAACAACATAAATAACAATGAAATATGGCATACTATTAAATGAGATAGAAGCGTGCACATGCACATTGACATACATTCATATGTATGTAGAATTAGTCAGTCTGTTTACTGTCAATTGTAGTAAAGTGTTGTTTATTCCGTGTTAAAATTACTATCAATAAATATTCAGTATATCTTAAAGGTTTTAATATACATATGTACGTAGTATATTTTATATTATAATTAGAAAAGAAATGTATAAACGTGCATATATTGAATGTTAGATGATTCTTTGTATGCATGTCAGTTTTTAAGAAATGTATAAAAAAATGTTATTGCTAAAAAATTTTTTCTGAATCGGCCATAATTCTTTCCTGTTTTTCTATGACACTCGTGATAAAAACCCTCCCGGTTGTAAATAAACGGCTAACTCTTGTTATCATTTAATTAAACTTCTCGCGTGTACAAGGTTATGTGTTTCAGTTAAAAATATCTGAAATTCGAGGTGTACCATTTTTAATTACATAAAAATTAAAACAATAATAAAAAACGATGACGACATCGCGTAAATAGGAGTGCCTTTCCTTTCACAATGCATATGAATCATTTTCAATTTATATAATATATAAAAAATATTATGTAGATGTATCAAAATCTATAAATTATATTCGAAAGATATTTCAGTCTCAAGATTTTGACTAATTTGCATTCAGTATCGATCCTTGATCACATTCATTTTTATTAATTTTTACCAAGCTTTCATTACGGTAGTCCCTCAAAACGACATATATGACCAACTTTGTACATACATATGTACAATATATAAATTTGTAATATTATTATAAATTTGAAATTAAATTAAAATAATGAGGAAATTTTATTTTATTTTGTTATTTATTTATTGTTTATTACATTTACACTCGCCTTTACAGATCGCTCCAAAGTAACGAGTGTACTAATACAGATACGATACAATTAATACGAGCATTTTATACAATGCGAATTCATACAAAATGCATCCACAGTGACATCTTTGGAGAAATTTTTGCAGCATTTTATTATAGAAATTGGCGAACTTCGAGCGGCTGAATAACTTGAGATTTGCAAGAGAGATTGGAAAGGAGATGTGAATTAACAGGACCCGTTTCAATGAAAATCAGAAAAATTGGCAAACTTTGATAGGAAACGATCGACCTGGAGTCACATATATCCAAGATCTGGCTAGTAACATCGGGTCAGAGCTTGAACCCGAGATCCCATAGTTGTTAGCATTATACACTAACCACTGAGCTGTGTGGCTGGCATTAACTCTGGTAATTATTACCATTGCAATCAATTAATACAACTTAACCATTGTCAAATATAAAAATGTGTATAAATCTATTTACTGTTTATTCGATCAAGTTGATTACGATATTTGTTAGTACCATGAACGCCCTTCCGTGGAATTAATTAAAAATAATAATGAAATAGTATTACATTCTATGTTGTATATTTTACAATATCGTTGAAATATAATATGATTAATGGCATATCCAAGCTTATCAGTAACGGTCCGTTTATATTATTTAGCACTGTACGGAAAAGACCAGTTCTATTCATGTTATACAGCACTGCCCGTTTTCGGCACGTTCATACTTACTTTTGACAAGTGCAAGGCAAAATCGACTTACATACACATACAATACAGAGCGTGACGATACCGCGCAATATTTTTTGCGTCGTATCCTCGAGTCAATATTGCAAGATGCATGGCAAATTTTCGTTAGTGTACGGGTGCACTCGCCACTATGACGAAACATCATGCGTGAATACTTCCCTAATGGCCAAAGAAAACCGGATTCTGCTTGATACGTTGTTGTTGCCGCTGTTTCGATACGTCAGATATGTCCACATTACGGAAGATATGAATGTGTCTATATAAAAGTATACTTAAGAATATTTTTCGTTCTGCTGTTTACGTGCAGATGCCGGCTTTAGCTGTGCTTGTATAAATGAACTTTAATATGTCAATTTATAATAAAATATCTACGACATAAACAATATTACAATAACGTGTTTGTTTATTTTTGATATTTTGTACCAGGCAGTTCACTTCATGAAATAGACATAAAACATATGATATAATTTGAAGACTGAGAGATGAAAACCAAATCAGAACTCACCCTCCAAATTTTAATGCTAAATACTAAAAAGTTCATATACACTACCGTCCATATGTTTAAGACCAAGTGTTTTTGGAGAATATTTTTCACAATTTTGGACCAATTTAAAAAATATAAACTCAGTTATGTTCAAAAATTATGCATTTATTAAAATAAATAAAGATATTACAACAATTAATAAACATAAAATTATAAAAAAATAAAAACGTCAAACTGAACTTTCGTCAAAAAACCCACCCTTACTTTTAATCACTGCTGCACATAGTCTCGGCATTCTATTTATTAAATTTTGCAACTTGTGTCGATTCGTCACGCGGTGTCTTTGAGCCCATTTTGAACAATTATATATAAAAAAACAACAAACCAATGGGATAATCCCTGCTTTTTTTGCTCAAATTAAATCCAAGGGTGTAGGGAAACAAATGATACCCATTTCTTTGAACTATTTTACGCTAAATTATTTTAATGGACATTAGAAATCGAGTTATAGGTTTGGTCTTAAACATATGGACGGTAGTGTACATACATTATATACTATACATATTTCACAAGTAAATGAAATTATTGCAATATAAAAATTTCTTAATATCATTTGACATGGATGGTGGTGCCATGGAATGAGTCAAGACCTAGTCAACATTACAGTTACTCAAGTTTACAACGAACAGGTTCAAGAACTCGTCAATCGAATCGGAACACGAATGCGGGTAAATTAATAATAAAGCTCTCAAATGAAAATTTCAATGTTAAATTTTCACGATCACGACACTCGGATAACTGATAAGAGTGAACAAATAATGACACATTCGCCATTTAGTAATATAAATTAAAATCACATGCCTTTAACAATGAAATTCGGTTTGATCTTGTTTTACGTTAGAATGAACACGTGACAATTTGCATCGCTTGCTCTTTAGATAACGTCTGATAGGTATTTATTACACATATGATGAATAAATAATAAGATAAATATTAATAAGACAATAAGCACGTGTACCAGTGAGTCATAATCGTGGTCATTTAGTGATGTGGTGGTCAGGGAACCACCGTTTAAGTGCAAGGTGAGCTGCTGCAGCAGTCATTAAACTCATCGGTCAGAGTTACTATTGCATATATTAAGAATACTAGAGACAGTCAGTTTAAACTGGAACATTTACTATAGCATGATTTTATTTTTATATTCATTAGTTTTTATAAATATCACATAAACAATATTTAATTCATGTATATAGGTTTTCAATTATGTATTATATGTGAGAAATTGTATATTGATTACATCATACATATGGTCGTACATACATATGTATATATTTTCTAAGGAAATTTTTCTCAGAATTGCATTATACTGGATGCTACCTGAAAGACTATTCATGAATTTTAAACATTTTTGCGGTTGAAAATAATTTAACAACACTCCACGTCGATTAATAAATTGTCAATTCATGTGTAATTTTCATCTCATTTTCCTCGTTTAACCCACACAATCGATTAAACCGAATTGAACGCATTTTTTAACTCGTAGTCAGTTATGTACATACATATGTATGCTGTGCAGGTAAATTAAAATTGAATTACATCATACGAGTCGTAAAAATGTACAAAGTTCAAATCGGAAAAACTGGCTATTAATCATCATGATTGAGAATTACACTTATCCGCTCTAAATTCGCGGAAAATTTATATACAAAACAAATTAATTACGTTGTTGACCTTCATTTTTATTACAATTAAACAAATTCAACGGTTCCAATTATTACACATTTAGGATGATATCAAGCAAGCGTTTTAAATGCAATGATTGGTAAGTATTCGTTCGACGTAAACACGCATACGTGTAATTAGCCGATTGAAAACAATAAATTGGGTCCTTGTGTGTCAATATTGATACGGGAAAAATGTTTCTTGGTCAGTGACCAGCGAGATAAACAGAATAATTGCATTGTTGACATAGAATTTTGACAAATAATACAGTTTGTGCATTGTTTGTGTCACGTAAGCACATACCCGCCTTATTTCAACCGTAGGGTTTTCCCCTATCGCAACGATAGAGTTTCCCGGAAGACAAACAAACATGATTTTGAGTTCGAATATATGTATGTATGTATGTATGTATACGCCGATTAACTTTTGAGGAATTGAAATTAGAAACTTACGATGCTATTGCGTAGTTGGCTATGCTTACAATTAGCGCATAAACAATTTTGATATAAATACCACTCAATACCAATTAGATGTAAGTGATTATGTAGATTTCCGGTAGGATTTTTTTTCATTAATTATATATGTAACAGTCAAGGTGTATTTACCAGTTGTAAGTAAAAATATGTCCCATATATCACACGTATGTACATAGTTATTTCATACACAATAGATTTACAATCTAACTGGCCAGAATCAATCGAAATGTATTCTGTTCTTCGTTCTATTCCGTTTCTTTCTTCCATTTTTTAATATGATTTACAGAATCTAGGTTTTCAAAGAGATCTAATTTTGACGTATTTTTCCCCAGTACTGCTTTTCGTGTAAAAGTCACGTGACTAGTAATTTGAATCGGCGTCACAATTTCGTTTTGAATAACATTTTTCCATAATTCGTAATAAGTATTAACGCAGTGTTGAATCCTAAAGCATTCTGTAAAAAAATCTGAACTGCCAAAGCTAATATATGTATAACGATCGACTGGCGAGCGCCGGTTAGACTGTATTTTCGTATAGAAATATAAAAATCTACTAGTTAATTTGTATTTAAAACGAATACAAATAATATTATTATGTATATATGTATAGCCACAGCGTAGTACATACAGGTCATTCATTTGACGGAGTCTCATTGTGTAAAAACACTTCCAATCGTGTAAGAGCGATCGTGTATATTATGGAAATGCGCCAGCGGGAAATGAACTATTTCGCACATGGCGATCTCGCACACGTCACTAAAATCTCGATCACGGAATCTCTGGCACTCGAAAATATCAAACTTACGAGTCTAGATATTCCGTATTTTGTGGTAACGATTGTCTTGTGCGAGATCGCTTAAGATCTTCGTTAACTAAAAGATCTGTATATTGGTAGAGCTATTGCATACTAGTGCATAGGTCGTGGGTTAGAGTCCCAGCCGAATACGCTACTGGCAAGGTCTTGTGACTATTAAAAAAACACAGATCGACCGTCTCCTGTTAAAATTTTCCGATTTTTACAAAGTTTTTATCAGTTTCAATTGTACAACGTGAAGTATTATCTAGTACCCTTCCTTAAACTCTTCCGATCGCTTTAACACTTTGCCATGTTGCGAGGTTTGACCCCCGATAGAGATTTCTATTGTATGCGCTTATTATAGCTAAATTATAGTCAAGAATCCAATAAATTGGTATCCTCCCCCTCAGTTTCTCGCAAATTCGAATTATTATTATTACCAGAATTTGTTGAATCTACATAATGCATTTCTCACAAATTTTCTGTTTATCAATTTTTTTTTATTGTTCATATGTGTTTCTATGGATGCGGTGCATCCGCTCTAAAATCGCCAGACAAATTGAACGACAGATTAACGGACGGCTGCTTTAAATGCAATTCTCGTCTTCTCGAATGATAGATTGCACATCAGATGACGGGTAACCTTTCGATGTGCACAGATGCAATTATTAAAATGGTAATTATTAAAATTGAGTTGGATCTTTCAGGCGAGTTTAATAAGGCAAGATTCGATAAGTTCCGAATCTTGCCTTATTAAACTCGCCAGATCATTCGAGAAAACGAGAATTACGTTTAAAGCTGCCATTCTGTTAATCTGTCGTTCGTTTGTCTGGCGATTTTAGAGCGGATGCACCAAACCCGTTTCTATTTGTATTCTATTTTATTTTATGTATTGTTATTAATGTACAAAAAATTATTTAACCACAGTATTTGCCCTCTTGGGGTAATTCTGTCATAGCACATACATATGATGTCTGTATGTAAATATAGAATAAAATATTGCAACTGGTACATTTGATATCTGAAAAATGTAAATCAATTTTCTTCGATCTTGAGGAAATTGGCACTGATGCCATATGTAACAAAAGACGAACGAAATTTGAATCACACATTGATTTATTGCTATCCAATTTATTACCAATACGCATGGCGTGTTGATATCAATTGACATATAGGTACATACATATGTACATACATGTATAAATATATATTTTTTGTTTTATCAAAACAAACCCAACCATCGAAATGACGAAGATTAAAATTAATGACGACACAAATAGTAACATCGATGGGGAGGTATTTAAGATATTTTGTTTAGCGTAGCACGTGATGCGTGTCAAACACATTTTATTAATCAGTGTTGATCACACATTTTTTTATTACCTTATTTTTGATCGACGAGCGTCCATCACGATTTGAATTGTCATTTTCTAATTGACACCGTTGACACTTGTTGAAATTTCACCAAAAGGAGGCGTGTCGAACCGTCATACGTGACGTCATCGAATCTAAATCATAACATAATCGCAGTGTTGTTTTCCGGCATTAGATACCTCGTGTATATGTATGTATGTACCTTCATACCAATTTTCTAATACCAAATTTAGTGAAGAAACCTAATTGAAATTTTGCGTCAGCTTCGACTTGTATATACATATATTCTAGGCGAAAACAACTTTGACCCTGATTTCGAACCGAATTAAATCGAAATCGTTTAGCGCGCGTTTGAAGGGTGATTTTTGCGTGCTACAAATAATGATCTCTTGTTTGGCGAATCTAAATTGGAGCGTTCGCCGCGCAGAAGAGATTCGCTTAACGAGATGAGGCGCGCGCCACATGGTCTGATTGGTTTCATGTGACTTCAATTAAACCAGGGAGACGGACAGACGGACAGACCAGACCAGACACAACAGCGACTACGAAAAAACGACCCTCGAATTGTCAATTCGATCGCCTTAGTCACACATTCGACTTAACTGTTCCGGACATTTGACGTACTCGTAATAATTGATTTAATACCGAACCTAATACTCCAAGTGCAATAAAATAATATGAAATGTGTAGATAGAATCAAGGCAAAATATATTACGCATTGAATGAATGTTAAAATCAATCAGTATTTATTTATTACTACTACGTTTCTACATACAAACAACAGTGGCGTAGTTAGAATTTTCGGCCTTCATGCAAACAATATGCAAAATTGAGAAATCTGACATGAAATTATTCTTATCATTTGTAAATATACACAGGGCAGCTGAGAGGATTCCCGGAACCTGTGAAAAATAATTTTTAAAAAGAATTACTACTTCCGGCTTATGAATTCTGACCAAAACCTTATCAACTATAAGTTGGTACATAAATAATACAAATATAAATTTTCAGCTTGATGCGTTCAGGGGTGTGGAAGAAATTGTGGTCACAACATTTTTGACTTTTCCAAGAAGAAAAATTCCCACTTTCGGTTTATTAAATGTAATGGTTTTTTTTTAATTTATGCTTGAATTTTTTCGTGAAGAACACACATGTTTAAGAGGGCTGGACAGCAGCGCCTTGTCCATACAAACGTACTATACTTCTCCCTTCCTCAATTATGGCACTAGCGAAATTATTTTTTTAATATACTATGGATATCCACCATTGAGGTGCATCTATCGTTTTATTTTTTTGATTAATTATTTTTTATATGAGCTAGGAGCCGCCAAACATCTATAAAATCGCCTCTTTTTTTACACCCACGAAACGAGTCCAGCGTGCTTATTTAACGGTCGATTTAAAAAAAAAATACGCCAATAGATGCACAAAAAGTATCTTTCTTATGCCGATGGTGAAATTTTTTTAAAAATTGGTCCAGTTTTGGAGAAGAAAATAGTAAAATACGAAACCTCGATTTTGTCAATTTAAAATACGTTTTATCTGGTCGAAGCGCAACTGTCGCATTTACTCAATATATATATATATTGATATATATTGTCGCATTCACTCAATATATACGTACACTCAATAAATATATCGAAGAAAGGAACGGCAACAAAATTAGGGTTTCAGGTGTACAGCCCTCTTAAGGGGTTGAAAAAAATAGTGGAAGAAAAATTTGGTATTAAACTTAAATGTCTAGATATAAAATTTCAGTTCAATAAACCAACGGTTTCCGAGAAAAATATACTACAACACTTCATCTATTGTACATAGATAAAGTAAAAATTCAAAATAAATGAGAGAATATACAAAAGATAAACTTAAAAAACTACAAAAACCCATTTTTTTTAAGAATTCATCAAGGTTATTTTTAATAAAAAGGCTACTAGAAGTTACCTACTTATTCATTGGACAATTCCAAACTTAAACCACTCTATTTGAAATGAAGGATTCTCTTATTATTTTGTAGTATATAGTTTTTTGAGTCTTTTATAATTTTTAATATAGGATATAAAAGTCATAGAGACTATATACTAGTCTCTTGATTTCCATATTGACAAGTTCCAAGTGATTGGCTACATTTACGACGTTCATAATTAAAGCTGACCGGAAAAATATTAGTCATTAGCTATGTATTATGAAAGGAAAAGTCGTCAAGAGGCACTCCATTCTGTTTTGATAGCTTCTCAGATCAACGTACGATCTATTGAAAAACACACATACGAGCATATATTTAAATTATATGTATGTTTCTCATGATACCATTACGTGTGACACATATGGTATTAAACTTGTACATATGTACATATGTAAGTTTATAGATTATAAATTTTGAAAATCAAATTCAAATTGTGGTGTTATAGTGGGTAGGATAGCTTTCCTAATTGATGAGGAGCCGTTTCAACAATGAAATCAGTTAAATTGGCAAACTCTGATAGGAAACGATCGACTAGGATTGACATATATTCAAGTCTGCCAGCAGTACTACATAAATACTTCAGAATAAATTATTTTAATCGAGATCAATCCAGGGCTTAAACACATGAAACTCTCGGTGGTTAGCATGAATGCAACCACCCAGCTATACTTCTGGCTATAGATACGTAAATATATATGGAAGTGTTAGGTTTTCTGCAGCGGTCTTGACCGATGGTTAGGTTTTCTGCAGTGTGCATCAAACAATACACACCGAGTTCTGTAAATATACCCTATAAAATCAGGATCAATCACGTTCTGTGAGAATTAAACTGTTTTAAATTTAAACAAACATTCTGTGGGCTTTAACAGCGTCCCTCGGAGTGCTCGCAGTACGTGATTTTTGAGGGAAATCGAAATGGTATTAATTTTATTTGCACTCGGCTAAAGCTCTGTCCAATACGTGCGTTTAATGGCAAACCTGGGATTTGCGAACGCACTCCAATGACGTATCTACATATGTACAAATGTATGTACACTGTCAGCTTAATCGATGAAAACTAAAAAATTGGGTGCGGTATGCCACATTTCGTCTCGTAGTACAATTTTTATATGAAAAAATACTGCAGCCATATTCACAATTCACAGCCTACTTTCTCGATTTTTTTTAACATCAGTAATAAGTTATTTAAGCTCCATTTGCGATGCGTGTTTGTGTTCAATAGTCAACAAATAACAATGTGAGATTATTTAGTCTGGATTATTCGGTATTTACATACATACATACATACGTATAATACTACGTATGTATGTATGTATGTACATACATATTATATATACCGAATAATCCAGACCAAATAATTTCACATTGTTATTTGTTGGCTATTGAACACAAAGACGCATCGAAAATGGAGCTTAACGAACTTATTAGTGATACAAAAAATCGAAAAAGTAGGCTGTGAATTGTGAATATGGCTGCAGCATGTTTTCATATAATAATTGTAGTAACCTTCTTAGCAACCCTATTTTGTATTGAGTAGCGATAATTAAAGAGGGCAAACTACAAAGCTAGAGAGCAAAAAAAAATTCGGATGTGACCAACCCATGACTTAATTTATGTATTTGAGGAATATAAGAAGGTCACAAAACAAAATTCGATATTGAACCGTACAGACACATTCACACATACCGGCAGCATTATGAAATACTAATAGCTATGACAGCATTTTCGATACAAATTGAGCGCAAATGTATGGAAACTTGCACAAGACAAAAGTTCTACTTCCAGTTGTCAGATTTTATTAAAAATAAATTTATTTCTTAAAATTACTATAAGTTTTATACATATGTACATACATACATATTAAATACCAAGAAAATAAAAATAATTTGAAAGAACAAAATAAAATAATGAAAATAAATACACAGACACACAGACATACAGACACAAACACACATATTTTTTTCTAGATCATGAAAAAATGATCAGTGATCGATTCTGAGTTCAAATCAGTCGAAATCTCGAGGTCGAATTTTCGCATGATCACAAAACTTCATCTATTGTTACTACGTACATACAGAGAGTACAAAGTAAAAAGGTTCACCATAGAAATGGACAATGGGGCGCAGGGTCGCACTGGGCTATAGTAGTGAGTCTTATGGACAGATTTTCTTTTACAAGCTTTTTTTTTTTAATAATGACGTTTAGTAAATAAATTGTTTACTAAACCGTTCTAAGAAAACCGTTAAAAACAATTGAAGGTGAAAGAGTAATTTATATTACTTTAGATACTTTTAGGTTGGACAATGGTAAATAGTGAATATAAATTTAGGCGCCCTGTCAAGTTGGGCCCTCATAGTACTTTGTTATGAGGTAGCTACGGTAATGACTAGAGGTAGGATAGTAACAGTGCTATCCATTGTTCCATTGTTGTAAATCCTTTGTAAAAAAGGTTCGGCAAACCTTTAACAATGCATTTACAACCTTTGAACAATACGTGGCACCTTCTGGGTCCGGTGACTAGTAATGACTAGAGGTAGGATAGTCACAGTGCTATCCATTGTTCGGCAAACCTTTAACAATGCATTTACAACCTTTGAACAATACACGGCCCCCTCAGCCTCCGGTGACTAGTAATGATATATAAACCAGTCAAATTTCAATATATGTACTACATAGCCTGCACTAGGGCTGTATGTACATACATACATATGTATTATGTACATACATACATACATATGTACATAGTTTTTCTGTAAAACGGTTGTAGGTGACGCCACACATGATATATGTGAAACATCAGAGTTAGGAGATGGGGAGAAGGGGATTGATCGTTAATAAAACACTCATTCTCACTAAACAAATGTATTCCTTGACGGATGAATCTTTGAATTTTTAGTTCAGTTTAATTATTATTTGGAGTATTTACAACCAAAGATTAAATAGATCGGAAGTTCAAAAATCTTTTTTTTGCCATGATGTCATTACGGGTCTTATCCCCGAGAAACACATGTGGTATTAAATTTGTACATATATAAATTGTATAGTTTATAAATTTGAAATCATATTCAAATAGTGGTGACAAATAGTAGGTAAGATGGTTTTGCCAATTTGATGGAGGAACCGTTTCAACAATGAAATCAGATAAATTAGCAAACTCTGATAGGAAACGATCGACTAGGAATCTCAAATATCCAAGTCTGACCAGCAGCATTAAAAATTAACACGGGATCGATGCTCTTGGTGTTTAGCATAAAGCTCTCGGTGCTTAAAATATCCTATAAAATTTCTCTTATTCATCATCCCTTTTTACTTTTATTATGTTTTTTTTTGTAGAACGAATCTAGCACATAACATATTGAAGATTTGACTGTACATATTCATAGAGCTTTTTGCTTATATATATATATATATATATATATATATATATATATATATATATATATATATATATATATATATATATATATATATACCTATATATATGTATGTATGTATAAACATGGGTATATTGTATGTACATACATCGTGATATACACATTACAAAAAATGATTTGGTGAGTGGATTCAGTAAAGTTTTTTTTAAATTACATTATAATTACTTATATTATATCGTTGCGTAAGATAAATTGACAGTAGCTAGGGCAAGGTAAGGTTATGTCATCGAAAAACCAAGGGTAAGGCTATCGATACCGCCGCACGCAGGTGTCAGCAAAAACTGCATATCAACAATCGCATTACAAAATTCTCTATAATATTCAAGGATTTACCACGAAACTTTGAGAACGCCCGCTGCTACTAGTGGTAATCGATTTATATAAGTTAGATACGTCAAATAAATTCAACACTACATTTGCTCATGGCAATAACCTTTGACAACTTTCTCATCATTGTCGTCATCATTTGACTCGTTTATGATTTCCGTTGAAGCATGTAAATATTATGACGTAAATATACGTACATATACACCAAAAGCATACAATGTTATATTTCACCCTCCCCTCTTTTTTTTTATAGAAATTTAAATATTTTACTAGTCCATATGCGCAATGCGAAAATAAAGTCACGTGAATAATTTGCGTCATGCGAAATAAACAAACCGTAAATTTTCATATTTGTCGAGAAGAGGGTTTCAATTCTGATAAGCTTGTGTGCATGTATATAAAAATTTTAATTAAAAGCTTTTATATACATATTATACTATACTATTTTATTTAACTTTATTGCTTTACTTACGACAATAAGATCTAGATTATTTTATTCAATTTAATATCTATTATACTATACTGTTATATGTAACTCAATACTTGTTCATTCGAATTATATTCGCTATTCAGATCATCAGTTATTACTTTGCAAATAATAATTTTATTGGCGTTTCTTCAATTAGATAATAAAATAATTTAATTGGTAGTTATCTTTTGTAAATACAATCGTTTTATGAATATATTGATGGTATTAAAAAATGAAGCAGGAAACTTGTTTAGGTGCATTGTTTCTCCGGAGCTGACCTAGTATGCTCATGAAAATTCATGTCAAGAAGAAAACAAACCTTGGATAACGTCCGAAGCCAATCTCGTTTGAAAACCATTTGAATTTATCATAACAATATGTTCGTACATTGCGTTCGAAAACAATGAGTATTCTTTTCAAAAATAAAATAATATGAAAACGTGACGTACGACACTGAAAGGATTGTAAAAATAGTGATCTGAAATAGTGATCAATGGATTTCCGAAAATCGGAAAACAAGCTTTGAGACCAAGCTCGTGGAAATAATACGCAACCGGCTGCTTTGTGTCAATTCCTAGACCAGATGATGTAAATAAATAAAAGTGATATCGAAAGTGCGAAATAGTATTCTTAGAAGTGTGACGTTATTACGTTCATTCAATCTGCTTTATATAATTCGTAATTGCCAGTGGAAGACTGAGCAAAGTTCATACGAAAATAAAAGTAGACTGCATACATACATACATACATATATATATATATATATATATATATATATATATATATATATATATATATATATATATATATATATATATATATATATATATATATATATATATATATATATATATATGTTTCATGCTACAATAAGTATAATAGCTACAACAAAAATTAATACTTTCTTCGATGTCATAATTAGAGGTAGGATAGCCAAGGTGCCGCTCATTGTTCCATTGTTGTAAATCCTTTGTAAAAAAGGTTCGGCAAACCTTTAACAATGCATTTACAACATTTGAACAATACGTGGCACCCTCTGGGTCCGGGCTTTAGTCATAATTGGAACCAAAAGTTGGAGAGATGAGGTCAGGAGGTTGAGGGTTTTAGGAGTCAGATTTGTTAGATTCTTAAAATTATTTACTTTTTAACTTACATGGCTTTGAATAAAAGAAGAATATATTTTTGAAAAAATTGTCGCCATTTTATTAGTATGGTTGTTTGATCTGGACAGTCAATTTTATAAAAAAAAACAAATGACTATTCAAATAAATTTATATAAAATAAAACTATTCAAATAAATGTAATACACTGTTTACTATTAGATTAGTCATGTTTAAACGGTTTATATTACAAAAACCGAGCGAAGCCGAGTAAAACCACTAGTATTATATAAATATCAAGTATTTTTTAGACAAATTTTCTTTGTTCATATTTGTCACTACAAATTATGAATAGCAAATAGCGTGCCACAATTTCAGTTCATGTTGATTAAACACTGAACTTGACCATCACGCTGTTACGTTTCCTAGTATAATCATTAATAAGATTGTGATAGAAAAATTACAGATTTTTTGCACTTTTTTATAATACGGAATTGATTTTAAATTACATTAGTATTTTAGACGTCTTTCGTGCGAAACGAACATTCGCTCGTTTGTTTTCCTCGTCTTTCTTCGTTCTAACGTTAAAACAAAACAGACAGATAAGTGCAAGCTTTCCTCATTTTTCACGAAAATTTGCTCATGTACAACGCAAAAAACGAGCGACAAAAGCGCGCCAATATGTCACATTTACAAAAAAATATGAACAATGTTTTGTTCCGCGTTGCGGTATGCTTAATCGACATGTCAAAATAAAGCAAAAATTCTTTTGTTTCTGTTTGCAAAATATTTTAGCATAATTACAACAATGTCGTAGATTTAAAATAGTCTATTTTTGAACGACCTATTAGCGTAAATTATTTTTAAGCCAATTTAAGTAGGCCGAACACAAGATGGAAAAATCGTAATGAGACGTGACGATTCATGTTTTGAAAATTCATAGTGATAAATTTCGCAGAACAAAGGTCGTTAAATGGATTATTCTCATTGTATAAGGTCTTCGTTTATCGAAAAGCAAATGTTTATATTGTTTTTAATCAACACTGAAAATTTACAACAATGTTTTTATCGCAAGGAAAAAAATAATTCTGACGCGTGCAATAGCATGAAAAATTTCATTGTACAAACATCACTTGAAACCTTAATCGCATTTAATTTATCATATAATAAATTAAGTAAAAGCGGAAGTATTCCAGAATTTATCACACTTAATAAATAACAAATTTATTATTACAATTAAATGTGAAATGCATATGTTGTGGTCAATGAAAGGCTTAAACAACTACAATTGTTTGCGGGTATGAAGTTGAGCTTTATTTCCATTCCAATTATTGTATTAATTAATTTTAAAATCACAATTGTAATTTTCAACTAAAAGTACGTTAAGACTTCGTTTGTTTTTTTCAGGTTTTTGTTTCTAATAAAATATTTACACGTTCGATTGTATCTATACAAATATAATATGAATGATCGACAACAACAAATTTGATATACCGATTTGCCATTATTGCCAAATTACATTTCGAAACGTGATTTCATTTTAAACGACTAAATTATGGTACGAATTTGCGGTACATATACGAAATTGAATTCAATTACATAAATGTTCGAATTTCACACGTGCAATATATATATGTATATACATATATGTATATGTATGTATATAATGAACCCGTTTCGTACACCAGCAGACTAAATCCGATGGAGAACCTGTTTTTATTTTTTTAATTCGATCATCATCGTTGTTTTCAATATTCGTTGGGCGTATTTTAAACATCAAATACATCTCGTGCTCGTAAATACCCGCAAAAATTGTACAACAAAGATACAATCCCAGCAATTATCTATAGATAAGGTATGCACAGCCCACATGAAATGGTAATTTACATTGGAAAAAGTCCTGAAACACAAACTACTGTCTATATATGTTTTTGTTTCAATGTTTAAGCTAAATTTTAGAATCATATTTGTAAAAATTAAGTCAAAAAATTATAAATTTGATATAATATATGTATATAAAGGTTGAAAAATCAGTATTAATTTCCTTTCAACATATTATAATTTTAGATTTGGTTTTCAAGTAACTGTAACAATATGCTTCTTTTCAATTAATATCATATTCAGAGCTTTTTTTTGAAAAAAATATGCCAGAATACACTTCTTGCACAAAAAAATAAAATGTTCATATATCATTTAAATGAAATTTAAAACAGCTTTTCCTATGCCACCAATTAAATGCATAAAAAAAATAAACCATATGTGTCATATGAATGAGTGACGTTATATTTGAAAGCGACGAAAGTTAACTTTTCTTCATTTCGAGAAATATCTCGCAAAACATTAAATATAATGTTTTGCGTTTTACAATATTTAAAAATACTGGTGCCATAATTTTTGTTTTCTTCTTTTCTGAGATTCTAGACATATCGAATTAAAAGAAGTGATAGCAATTTGTGAGTTAAGCCAAACATAAATAGTGTTTTACGAACTAAAAATTAGACTTTTGAATATAAAGCTCATATATTTAATTTTTATATTACATACATAAATGTCAAATCTTCAGTTAAATAAACAAATGCATATATGTATGTATGTATGTACATATAACATACAACTGAAGCCTTACGTAAAATAAAATTGTAAAAACATCATAAACATATTTTAATGAAATTTTATAGTTATTTCCACAGATTTGATCAATTTTCATCTGGCAAATCGTCTCTTTTTATATTCTTGGTGTTAGTATCTGTGGCTGAATATCTTTCTTTAAGTAGTCACAGATCGACATACTTAAAGTGTAAAAGATGGCCCGGAAAGTTTGATCGACAAAAGTGCAAGTGAAACATAAAAAATACCGTGAAAATTGGTGCCGGAACGGCGTTCCGCCACGTTTTTCCAGCAAAAAATCCTTGTGATCTTTGTTACAGTCCAAGTGTACATTTCTTTCGTCCATGACTATACACGAACCAATATCGCCAGTTATAGTGTACATAAAAGAAGAAAAAAATGACAAACGAACTAGTTTGTTCATACACAAACTATAATATTAGGCATATAATTTTATTCTCAAACGTTTATATCATCAACTTTGAATATACATACATATGCATACTTATGCTGGATTGATTTTTTTGTAAAATTCGAGGAATCGAGAATTATAGGAACATTGTAATGGCATTTTGACAGCTGAGAAGTTTTAACAACTCAAAAGTTTTGACAGCTAAAAGTTTCATGCGACATCTGGTTTTGACTAAAAACAATAGCTAGTGTATGAACAAGCTAGTCTGTTCACGAAAAAGCCAGAGCAAAAATTTGTAATATATAATACGTATACATATATGATTGTACATAAATTAAACAATAAAAGTGTCTGTAAAATTAAACTTGGTCCTCTTTTGTCACACGAAAGCTGCATAGAATCCGAAGCGGGAAATTGTCAAAGTTTTTGTCATTTACTTGTGATATTTTGAATTCTATCATAGTTCAACGACTTCATTCAAAATTGCCAACGTACCGACCTTAGAACATGTTGCAATAGTCACGGTCGAATGCGAACGGTTCAAACGTTGAACCTGCACATTTTCGACGCACGACAAGGTTTCATTTTCATTTTTTTTTCTCTGATCCCCACCACGAGGTTTCAATTAACGCATACTGATTCATCTGGCGACGTAATTGGACCAATTGAACCCCAGACGCCCTCTGATTAAATCGCGAAAGTTCTATTCGGAAAAAGGGTTAATTAGACGCGCGATCGCCGTTCGATCACGTGCTTCCCAGCTCATAGCAAAATCGAATCGACCCACCACTTGTCAAACTTTATCTTCGCTTTTGTCTACCGGTCACACATCCAATAATCACGTGCGAACATTATCGTCAATAATTATAAATACGACCTTACTCGATTATAGTGTTTACGTTTGGTTTGAAAATGTGCGCTTGGCCATAGATATCGACTCTAGCATTGAATCATTCAAGGAATTTCAGACGATTTGAAACTACATTGCAAATGCATATTTTTCAAATAAATATTCATTGGATGAGTGTCACTAAATAGGAAGAAGTGAAAGGAATTGACAATGTAAATGTGTCGCCTATTGTCTATCAATGGCACGACGAATTCAAAACAAACTGTATTATTAAATATGATATTATTTGACATAGTTGTATTCGGACCTACATATATATTACGGGTCTACGTGACGATACAGAATGTTAAATGACAGAAAACGCAAATATCGGAAGGCAAAGATCGAAAATCGAAAGATCTTAAGTCGAAAGATAAAAAAAATGGTGCATGGTAAACGGTACATACTCACGTATATACTCACTTAATTTGCGCGAGCAGGATACAACAGGAACAAGAGGAACATGCTTATCCTCCCGTATTCTGCGCGCGCACATTAATACGGGAGGAAAAGCCTGTTCCTCTTGTTCCTGTTGTATCCTGCTCGCGCAAATTAAGTGAGTATGTACCGTTTACCATGCACCATTTTTTTTTTTGATCTTTCGGCTTAAGATCTTTCGATTTTTGATCTTTGCCTTCCGATATTTGCGTTTTCTGTCATTTAACATTCTGTCCCGTCACGGAGACCGATATATTACATATATATTAATCAAATTTTCTTATTGTTTAGAATCACGGAGATTCAATAGATTACATAGATAAATTTGTCACTATCGGCACTACCGTTGTGACAAAAGATGTATTACCACTACCGATATATACTGTTATTGGTTTATTTTAGCAATTAGTGAAATAAAATTGAATTAATTAAACTGAGCAACAAAAAAAATCACGTTTTTTACATACCGGAGTGGCGACTTATCTTTTACTAAGTTTGACCCACTAAATTCGGATATGGCAATGATTTTTGTTGGTTTATTCTCATTTATGAGATATGAGTGTTTAAAAAATGCGCAATTTCTACAGATTTTTGGATTTTTCAGTCTTCAACTCAAAATATAGTATTGCTATGCCAAAAGTGAGTATTGTAATCAATAGTCGGATGTTTTTTCTATTGATTAAGTTTTTTTTATTGTTTTAAAATACGTATAATTAATTAATTATCTAGAGAATTTTAAATGTCAAAAATACTAGTTTTTACACTTTGATTTCTCGAGCCATCCTTCATTTCTTGGGCCAGTTCTTTATTTCACTACGTTTACAAGGGTTGGTTTTCAATTTCAATATTTTTTTTATTTTTTCTGAACAGCGTTAAATGATTTCGTACAATAATGAGTCCTACTAACCTGCGCGAATTACCAATCAATCAGCGAGTCTAAAAAAAAGTAAATAAATTTTTGCCTTCCTTTGATGAATGTTTGAGTGAAAGGGATGATTTTTGTTTTTAAGTATATACGTTTATAAATAATTGTCAAGTGAAAAAATTGATTTCCAAAAAATCGAAAAGTATAATAAGGATATTTTCGGCATACTTTATCTTTAAATGTAAATTTTTGATACACTTAGTGGCTTCTTTGAATAGCAAGTCAAAAAGGATGTTGAGTTCATTCATTCTTCGACTAATCCATACTGACTAGCCGACACTACTATTTCTTACAAGTTCAAAACAATTCAAATAACATAAAATTGAAATAAGAATATTTTACCGATAGTTTACTACTAGTATCCTTAATACAATTTTCTTACTGATTTCGACTGTAGTATATCCTTATTATGTATATTAAAACCATATTTTTATTTTTAAGTTGATATGGATATAGATAGTTGATATTGATATGAATATGATGTTGATTTGGATAATTAAAATAAAGCTATAGAAATAAGACAATATACTTTTGGAAACAAAATATAATAGTTTGGAAACAAAATTACTTTAAAATATATTTTTTTTAATTAATTCAATTGCCGAATTCAAATAAAAACCTACATAGTCGGCCTAAATCAGGAAAATGTTTCATATTTTATTTTGATGTTATTATCATTTTGAAAGTGTCTTTCATATTCTAAATACATATATCTGTGCTCATAATAATAATGATGTGAATTGCAATTAAAGAGACTTAAATGAGCAATCAAGATAAAAACTTAAAAATTCTATTGGTATGTAATTCCATTAAAATAATGTAAGCATTTCGAACAACATAATTAAAACAGGTTGCTTGTTGCATTTGTAAATTCTATGAATTTACTAAATATGTATATTCAAATGGAAATATGCATGTACGTACGTATCAAAATTGAGGGATTTTCCCTGTTCATAAATATATTTTTTTAACTGTACTGACGCACCTAACTATTATGAAGTACACATACTTATTAGCTACTGATAATATGTATGTATTTTGCTTTTATTTTTTTTATAATAGCACATAATTTCTTATTTACGCATTAAGTTTATGTTATACAGTAAAAATGAATTGTTAAATATTAAATTTTATTGAAACAAATCCCAATTGCAATAAACTTTTATTATAGCTCAATTGTTTGATTATAACCACATGCTTAAAATGATCACAATACTATTATATTATGCTTATCAATGCACAAAGCTACATTATTGTTGTTGAACGGATGTAAACCCAAATAAAAGTGAGAGAATGAAGTGATAAGCGATTAACAAATAACAGCAACTTGGGTTTATAATAGACATTCTAATAGTACGACCCCACTTGAAGTTTATAAGGGTAGCGAATAATACTGTGACGCTCGTCAAGCAAGATCAAAGGAAATGTACATATCCTTTTCATATTATATTATTTCATATTATATGGTTTTGGTCATTTTTATATTTAATATATTGCAGATATTTATAAAGCTTAAACAATACATTGTTGGATGTGACAACCAAAAAATTGAAACAAGAATAGCAGAGGTCAAACAATATGACTTGATTACCTTTTCCAATCAGTGTTATGACACATTTATTTGACAATAAACAGGCATGTGACTGTTTTTACGATTGTTGGGGTCTTATGGCTATTAAGTGGTTAAAATTACATTTGATTATACAACAGTCTAATAAAAGACACGTCTTTGTTTTGCTGAACTTGTAAAAAGATTACGCACGAGATCTTTCATATAAAATTTCTTGTTTTTCACAAGTTTATCTACTGTTAAATCTTATGTCAATCAGATCGCCTTCACCGCGACTAAAAATAAACTCTTTGAATAAAATGTCGTCAACATCACTCATCCAAATCCGCAGACAATTATACGCAGTTATGAGATTTAGAAGGAAAAGTGAAAATAAAAATAAAAGTGAAAACAAAGCAATGCGACATTGTCGCGAAATGACCGTGACCACATTTTCAATTAGAATAAAAACATTTTTAATATATTTCTTAAGCAGATTATTTTTATTCTTCAATCCAGTTGGATTGGGGTTTTAACATTTTAATAAAGTTCCTCCGAGGCAAATTCAACAACTGTTAGAGCCTGCTCCTACTGAAATCCCAGCCTTTCATATATTGAGCTCATCTGCTTCTACTAACCTCTTTTGGATTAAAATTTCCGGATAAAAATCTCTGGCTATAATATCAATAAAAACATCTAATTTTATATCGATTTCTTCTGAATTTCGTCTCTAATAAATATTTTCTCAGGTCGAGTCAATGCGATTGCCACGTAGTGCTCAACAAGATAAGTTGAATTGAACCCACGCATCAACTGAACTGGTATCGAAATCATAAAAAGGATACGAATAAAATAATAATAAAAAAAAACAATAATAAATATCGGTATATTTTTTGCAATTTTCTTTAAATTCGGGCTAAGGTCGTCGTCATATCCAGTGCAGGTGAAGAATTGGCTTATGATGGAGACGAGGTCATCAAGTTCTTAATCAGATAAAGGCGACAGTTCACGGCAGGACATTTGATACAATTTCTAATCATGCATAATATAATATTACCGTTTACGGAAGAGGAAGACCAGCTTCCGATGTTTCTTGCATACGTAAAAATAAATTGATATCATTCGGAGCCCTTCCTATTCGAAAAAAATGCATCGATATGTTTAAAGACCTCGACATTGTTGATCATGACCTAAAATTATTTCAACCTCACCGAAATTATTTTTCAAGTTTAAAACTACCTACGTTTCGTAAAGCTTAACAGTATTTTATGAGTTTTACAATGTCTCCAGAGTTGTACTTCTGTATCCGTGAAGGTTTCTTGCAATCGCATCTTTATTCCTTTTTTTTGCCAGATTACAATGTTTCTTCAAGAAACGCAATGTTTTATACTTTCAAATAAATTCCTTATTCATCAACATATAATAAAATAAAATTAAGTTAGCAATTATATTTCTAATATTAATTAATCATAATATTTATAAACATTCGACTATTTTCAGTGAGCAACAAAACATCACGTTTTTGAGTAACCAGAGCGGAGACTAATTAACTAAGTTTGACTCACTAAATTCGAATTTGATAATGATTTTTGCTGGTTCGCTCTCGTTTACGAGATATGAGCGTTTAAAAAAATGCGCAATTTTTACAGATTTTGCAGTATTTAAATCAAAATCTAGTATTGCTGGGTTCAAAATGAGTATTGGAATCAATAGTCAGATGTTTTTCCTATTGATTGTCATATTTTTTTGCTTTAAAATACTGTTACGTATACTAAAAAGAGCCGCCGAGTAATAATGCGATCGGATTAGGCCGGGTAGCGTCCAGAGAGACCGTGTGACCGGTATAAGTGGTTTCAAGGATTAGCGACAGGCTAAGTGCAAGTAAGCTAAACAATTGCGACTGAGTTGGCTGTTATTGGTCCTTTCTCAGAATTGACCTGTACCATGGGACCGAATGTCGTGGGAAGACATATCCGTACGTGACTATACAATAGGTAAACAGATTAGACTTTGAAGATGTCCTGAGAGATCTATCCCTTATAAAGCGATACTTAGGCGATATCACGTCATTCTGGACTGAGCACTGCCAGTGCGTGTATCTCCTTAATCATCAATAAATTCTGTGAAACGACTTTGGCCTTTTACTTGGATCCTCCACCCACCCCTACGCAACAATACTTATAATTAATTATCTAGCGAATTTTAAAAGCCAAAAATATTTTTTTTTTCCAATTTTTTTTTCATGCTATTATGCGTTTATTTGGCCAGTTTTCGTATTCGGATATATCTATATCGGATATATTATTATTGGATATATCTAATCACAATTATTGAGTATATATACATAATTGATTTAAAATGTTTATAGTGTACATAGATATGTATGTATATGCGTAATAAAAATACACAATATTTTAAAATTTTACTTAGATACCGTAATAATTATATTAAATTTTAGTCGGTTGGTGGCCAAAATATAGAATATTTTGAACTGTACAAGTGCAGAATATTCGAATTTAGAATATCATCACGGTGAATTCAGCATTCGCTTGTTTCAAGGAATGACGTAGCATAAGCATGTATGTACATATGTACATATATGTATATGTAGGTAGAGTCATTGAGTGGAGTGGGTATTTTTGGTCCCCCTTAATTGAATCCTTATTTTAAATTGGAATATTTTTCACTTGTACAGTTTTTTGAGATGTTAACTGTTTTTCGAATGATTCAATTGTGGATTAAGGAAAGTCTCAATACAAATTCAAAAAGTAAGAAAAAATGTTAAAATCAAAATGAAACTTATCCCCTTGTGTAGATAAATATTTTGCTGAACGATTCGAATGTGAAGCTTTTCACGATAAAGCTCCCGGCTTTGAATAACGCTTTTAAAATCAAATTTTTATTGCTCCAATATTATTTCAACGACTTTCAGAACACTGTGTATAGTGAGTGTATATTTAACATATTTTCTGATTAACATATGGTGGTAGCTTGTAATATTCCATACATAAAAACGTAAAAATACACATAATAAATCTCACACAGGAGGTGTGACCCATATCCAATTACAGAGTGTCTGAAATTCATTGAGAATTACACTCGTTTCAGCAAATCAAGTGGGTCGGGGTCGTCGCCAAATCGCGACCCTGACTGCTCCCTCAGACATTTTTATATCTTCTTTAAATGATAAGTGAATGCTTATTTTTTTAGACTTTTTCACACCCACTAGCAACCGATGTGGTGGTTTACGAGGTTAAAACGATACACTTACGTATGTGTATACAAAAACATATCACATGCAATTTATTATTATTTGGTTTCTTAATTTTAACCGGAAAGCGTATAAAAAAAACCATAATAAACGAACGAAGGATTCGTAATCGTAAAAGTGCTGTTCGTCTTAACATTCCTCCTCGAGAGTTGGAAACTTTCGTCATGTGACTTACAAGTTTTTAAGTGGAACTCACGTGAGCGCGGTCCACTTTTTTTTAACAACAAGAATAAAAGGAATTGCAAAATGCCAATATCAACTATTTTTAATTTAATAAAATAAAAGTATACACATTTTTGTGATGCGTAAGTATAGGAAAACCCGAAAATGTAATAAAAACATTTCAACTGATCCATTCGAGCACACTCTCGCACATTAATTTATGAATTATTATGATATTTGTATTTATAAGAATATAGTAAAATTGTTATTTAAGCTATATATTGTAAACGATAAAATCAATATGTAATTTATTTCACGGTTAATTTTTGCATAAAATAAGTTTCAAATTAAAATTTACTAGTGACATCTATATAAAAATATTATAAAGTTAAAGTTTTCTAGTGACATCCGTATGTGATTTTCCAAATGTTCTGACATTGATTTTCTTTGTGTTATACTTATTCTTCAAAAGCTATTATTTATTTTAATACTCCTTCATATTTATAAAAACACCTCTATATAAATGAATATTTAGAAACCAATTATATTAAAAAAGTTTTCAAATCTTCTTCATAGATGTCATATGCAAACATAAATTCATATATTCAAAAAATAAAGTGCATAGTAATAATTACAATTATTTTGTTTAAGAGTTTACTTATAAATATTAACGACTAGTTGTTTGACCCGGCTTCGCTCAGTATTTGTAATATAAACAGCTTAAAAATGGCGAATCTAATAGTAAATATTCATTTGTTTTTTCATTAATTTTATTTGAATCGAAAAAAATATACATATATAATATTCAACCAATTGAATTGTCGTCGTAGAAATTTTGTTTTGTTTACGAAGTTCCCAACCAAAGATACTTACATACATATATACATACATACTTACATACAAAGTCTCTTTCGAAATTATATATTAGATAAGAGATGTTGTAGAAAAAAAGTTATACTAAAATTTTAGCTATCATTTTGATTTCAAACATTAAACAAAAGTTAGGTAGATATGTAGTTAATATAGTACATGTGTACGTATAGTTTCTGGAAACTTAGTATTAATTAAAATACATAAGGTAAGACCTGTTTATTATCAACAAAAAAAATAATATCAGATATCCTGCCTGATTGGAAAGTCAACTTCAGATGTAAAGCCATAATAAACATAAAAGTCATTAAAGGGCTCGTTTTGCAAGCCTTCTAAATAAATTTCATGTCATGAAATGTGGGTGTGGCCGTGAAACTTCCACGAAAATCCTATTCGGAATTTCAATATCCGTCTGACTAGACATGCAGGTGATACAGTTGCATGCATATTATCTAGTGTAAATGGTATCAAGGTTCTATCTTCCAGACACGTAGGCCAATTATGATTTCGTACGAATCTACCCAGTATACATACATATGTAGGTTATATTATTTCTGTTTTATTATGTTTATTACTGTGTGCAATTTATATCACCCTTGAGGTCAATCTTATCTGCAGTAAGGTTATTAGGAATGATTTGAGGTATAAACAATAAACATATATGTATTATGTATGTATAAAGTTTTTTTATCACCAACGTGGTTCAGCTTCCTCGAACAATGTTGTAATTGGGTCTAGGTCCACGAATATGATATGATAAGGCTACGTTGTTTAAAAGTTACAAAATTGAACCTTTGTTTAATTTCTTTTTCATATAATATATAATTTGGAAAGAGACTTTGTATGTATATGTATCCTTGGTTCGTTCGTTCGTAGATCCGTGACGTCATCGAACAAATGATTCGATTTTTTTTTTCGATTCAATGGATTCAAAGTCCCCGCAGGGGGCGCAGCCCCATGGGGCCCCGCCGGGGGTGGCACAGAAGGGCAGTCCCATGGGGCCCCGAATGGGGCGCAGGGGGCGCAGTCGTCATTTTCGATTCATAGGCGCCAATTCGATTTATTTTTTAAAGAGCAAAGGCTCAGGGGGCGCCAAGGGTGAAGCCCTAGAAGGCAAAGGCTCAGGGGGGTGCCGAGGGCGAAGCCCTAGAAGGCAAAGGTTCAGGGGGTGCCGAAGGCGAAACCATAGATGGAAAAAGGCTCAGGGGTGCCGAGGGCGAAGCCATAGAAGGCAAAAAAATAAAAAACAAATAAAAAAACAATTTTTTTTTAAATATTTTTTTTAATAAAATGTTTACTATTAGATTAGTCATGTTTAAGCGGTTTATATTACAAATACCGAGCGAAGCTGGGTAATACAGCTAGTCGTATATAAAATGGGATTTAAAATTTAAATTATATGTTACATTTTGTACTATTAAAATTGTATACATAGGTAGATCGTTGAGATGTATATAATTGGTTAAAAGAAGTAACAAATTAATCTCATATTAATTTGTTACTTCTTTAATCTTTAATATTAATTTTATGTAAAAATAAATATTAAAATAGTTAAAATAATAAAGTGTTTGTCTAATTCACAATTTTCAACATACAACCATCAAATTTAGAATGCTATTTTGTATTACCCCAATTAGACCGTAGACAAGTTTTGTTACTCTAGCTTAGAGCCTGATATAACATTTTTTTTTGAAAAAGTTCCGTTTTTCGGTTTATTTTAGCTTTCATTCACTCGAGTAACGCCAGGTACTTTGCCTGTCTTAAATATATTAAAACTATTATAGTACTTCGTGAAACATACAGCTGACTCATACATACATATATGTATAAAAAAACAAAAAAAGCTCCTCATAAATAAAATTCATCTATACCCGTGACCCTCGATTTACGTAGTAGATACCTCCTATGAAAACCCATGTTTTCCTTTCGATTTCAGACCATCATTTTAATGAATGTAGATGGAATGAAATTAAAGCCATTTCTCATTTATTTATTTATTAATTTTTATATAGGCATACGCTATTATACATAAAATTTAAAATTAGGACGCCAAAAGCCATACAAAATTTAAGATTAGAGCGCATTAAGGCGAAATTTTTTTCTAAGAGTGTTTAGAAAAAAATTGCCCGAGGGCGCCATTGGGTGTAAGGCCGGCACTGCATACACCCATTTTATTAACACGACATCTATTGTTAACATTGTATGTACATAAATAAATTTTCAAGAAGCAATGAAATGCAATCCTAAAAACGCTATAAAATTTCCAAAATTTTATAAATTGATAACACAAAAAAAAAAAAAAATTAACGAAATGGAAACTAATCAATGTTTACTAAGCTTGACTCACTGAATTTGAATATGACAATAATTTGTGATGACTTGCTCTCTTTTAAAAAAAAGGCGTTTAAAAAAATGTGCAATTTTTCACAGATTTTTGTCTTTTGCAGTTTTTAATTCAAAATCTAGTAATGCTGTGCCAGAATTAAGTATTAATTAAGTAATTGGAAGTTAATTCGAACGGTACATTTTGATAAAATAAAACAAATATTGAGATTGAAAACCAACTTTTATAAACGTGGTAAAGTAAATAATTAGCGACATTAGCTCAGAAAACCAAATATTGTATATTTTGAAACAAAAATATTACAATCTTAAACAGTGCCGGCCTTATACCCTATGGCGCCCTCGGACAATTTTTTTTCTATGCGCCCCTATAAAAAATATTAAAAAATAGGTCATACCATCCTCCTTTTTCAGGCTTGGGACCGGCATAAAAGTGGTTAACAAGGTTTCCCAACCCCACTGGTAGAGTTAAAAATAAATAAAATTATGTTTCAGATGTGAACTTTCCGAGCTAGTTTTTTGGCAAAATCTTTAAATAAAGCTGAAAAATCAAGATTTTCAGTGATCATTTTCAATAGATTGAGTTCCCAAACTGGAAAGTCTATTTTGTATAATTGTATTTTGTATGACCAGGGATAAGTTTTAATTAATTTAATTAAAATTTAAATATATAATTAATTTAATTAATTTGGGTCAACCACGCTAAAATTCGCATAGCAACCCAAATGTTCGGATATAATTCTTGTAAATGTTGTTTTATGAAATTTAATACAATGAGTGGATTAATTTTACCTTATTTGAAATATAGGCTTTTTAACTAATAAGTTCATTGAAAGTTCATTACTAATGATATCAGATTTTGAATTCGTGGTGAGCTTAATTTGAAGATCGGCACAGTATTTACGAAGCTCGTTTCTGTCCGGTAGATTGTTCACAAAATACAAAAAACCCCACGTCTTTGAATATTCGTTCAACTGCTCGAATCTTTCTTTCATTGACACAAATGTTAAGGATTAAAAAACTTGACCTCTAACTATTTCTCAGGACAAATGATTAACTCGTTTTGTGTATTTTCATCAAATCAACGTTTCACTTTTTAATCATTTAAATACCGATCTATTTGTAATTCCACTGCTAAATCTTTAGCTGAAATTTACCATTTTCGCTTCCCATAATGCTATTTTTTTAAGGAATATAATTGCACGTGATCAGTTAGAATCGTCCAGCGATATATTGAAGCTGAAAATAGGGTAAACAATCTTTGGAGAATACCGAAAAAAGTTTGTGATGTTACAGAAGATTTCTCTGCGTCATATAGCAAAAGATTTAAATTGTGGATGTCACAGTGAAATGTGAATTTTTTTTTTTTTGATAAGCATAGAATATAAGAGGGGATGCGCCTTCGCCCAATGAATAAAATTCTCGAGTACAAATGTTTGAACTTAGAACGTAGAGGCGCCTTTAGCACTCTGATCTAAAACTTTGTAGCGCCTTCGGCGATCTAATTTTAATTTTTCAAGCGCCTTCGACGCATCAAGTGGCGCCCTAACTTGTTCAGCGCCTTCGGGTGCCACCCAACCCAGCTGCCCCCTAAAACCGGCATTTTGCTTAAATTTTAATTGTATACAATGTTAAATAAACTTCAGCACATAGCATTTTCAAAAATTTCAAATCGTGTTTTAATTTTCCTCGTATTTTGACCTTAACCTTCAGATAAAAAGCTCACACTGTGAAATAAAACGGAGGTTGCACTGACATTGACAATAGCCTAATTTTTAAAAATGTAAACAGAAGCCGTATACATTTCAGTATAATTTGTGCATGAGGGTTTTGTCATTGTCATAATTATTAATTTTTATCAAATGATACATAATGAGAATGAAAAAAGACCGACCGACTAACGGCTTATTGGAGCGCCTTGAGCTAAATAAGCGTGTATCTTAGACGAAAAATCTGATATATGTAATATATTAAAAATTCACCTTGAAGATGATTTTGGACGTATAGTCAGTTTCAGTCTTGGATTTCGTCAATGCGCTTAAGCTACATACATATCTATAGAAGATGCATTTGCTTGCCATTGAAAATAACCGAATCTGGAACGATTGGAGGTGTGGCATGCATCCGAATGCCATATTTAAACGACCTGATAACATTATCTGCTTCCTTGCCCAAGGTCTTGGAAATGTGATGAAACTTGAAGAGGCGCTATTATTTCGAAACTCTCGTTCAAACACACATGTGTAAATACAGGGATGCATTCTGTATTAATCTACCGTACCTACATTTGTACATTTGCATTAATGCTCATCGAATGTCTTTGAATATACTAAATTTCGATATTAAACTCGAGCTTGAATTCTAAGGCTTACGAGATTTTTAATCTGTAGATCAGTTTACATATAAGTAATTTCCAATTTCATGTGACTGTTATTATTAACATTTTACTCACACAATTATTCAATAATCATTTCTCAGGTTTATAAGTCACATCCTTGAAAAGACAATAGAAAATCTCGTGTTCTAGTTCATTATTGCTTGATCAAACATTTTGAATATTTTAATACACATTTATTATAAAAGATAATGTAATTTATGTTTGCTTTTGAGAGCGTCCTAGACATATTTTTTTATTTGAGTAATTAACCTTGTTATTTATATTTATAATATTACTTTAAACCAATGGTACATTGTCAATAGATTCTAAGAATGTTTATAAACCTACATATGTGTATATATGTTATGTGTTATGTGTATATGTGTTTATATTAATATAATTTATAACTATGTAGATTATTAAAATCAATTTTCAAGTACATGTTACATTATTAACTTGGCATTGCTGCAAACAGAAATTAAATAAACTTATTTTTTGATAATCATTTTTACAATTTTACAATTATGAAATCCCGATATATAAAATAAAATAATACTTATTCTTGACATTATAATTTCATTGAGTCTGCAGATGAATTATCATTCTTTCCATGCATATGTAGGTCTCCTCTTTTTTTATTTTAGATTATTTTATGTGTCGTTGAAATATCAACGGGCACAATGCTTTTGCGCACATATTTTAGTTTAAAAGTTAGGTTTAGTTAAAAAACTATATTTTTAATAATTTTCAGCTGAAAAATGAATTCAATAATATTTTTAAAGATTGGTTTATTATTTTTGTACTCATATACATATCTATGTATGTATATATATAAATCAATGTTTGTCTGTTTGTCAGTCTGTCACGTATGCGTTCCTATACCATTCAACCGATTGCGATGAAACTTACAGGAGTTATTGTGTGTATGTTCGCAATGGTTTCTGTAAAAAAAATCGCCCAAAAACGGGAACGGAAACGATAAAAACGGGAATGAGCGGCATTGCAACGCAATAATTTCAAATGTTTTCGCGTCGCCACTTGCGTTGTTAGGGTATAATAAACAAACAATTTAGTAATTTCAAATTTGTTCGCCGCATGTGTTTTTCCGACAAATTATCATTACTGTAATTTAATTTGATTATTAAGTATTAATTTGAAACTGAAACATTCACTTATCAAAACACATCGAGAAACGGGAACGGGAACGGGAATTGCATGCATTATTGTGGCAATGCAACGCATGACGGGTTCAGCTAGTGTGTATATATTTTTTTATTTTATTTCATACCAGGAAGGCATTACAGGTAAACCCCAATGCGCCTTCCTGGCCAAATTACAAACAATACAGCATTTTTTATTATATAAGTCGCTAAATTACGAGACACTGACTTAAACTCGACAATTAACGAGACATCTATGAATTGTACATACATTTTTATTGTAATATTTACATTAATCATACTCAAATAGTGGTGACATAGTGGGTAGGAAGGATTTTTAGCCAATTTTTAATCGGGAATCGTTTCAACAATGAAATCAGAGAAAATTGGCAAACTCTGATAGGAAACGATCAACCAGGAGTCACAAATCCTGGTCTGACCAGCAGCATTACAGATATACTCAGAAAAATTCTTTTCAATCGAGGTCAGCTCAAGGGATCGAACTCGGCGCCTCTCAGTGTTAAGCAGAAGCTTAACGACCGAGCCACGCTGCTGGCTATATATGTACTTATATATATTTGACTGTTAAATATGTTTCCAATATAATACATATGTACTTATTTGATGTTACATACAATACATATGTATGAATGCGGCAATGATTTATTCATACGATTTTACAGTTGGTGTATTTATTTTTTCAGTGCTAGTTTTAAATAGGGGTAGCTTCATAGTGACGATGAAAATAACAGAGTGAAAGTTTAATTTAATTGTCTGGTTTCATAAAAGTCTAATTGGTCTTTTACCAACCTGCCAAATTTGTAACGATAAAAAGTTGACACACTTAAGTGAAGGGTCGTTGCATAAGATCGAATGATGCAAGAGTGCATCGGTGCAGATGTGCGGAAGGAGCAACTGATCGTCGTCGGACAGGTCTGGAAGTGCATGTGCAATATGCAGGAGGGCTCGTCCTCTGTAGAAAGCGGCCTCCAGCACGGCCGACCAACCGTCCTCGCCTTATCTCCGGCTCCCCCGCCTCTTCACAACTATAAAAATGCTTTTCTTCACGTTGACAAATATCATTCGAGTGTGGAGCACGCGCCGCTCCTGACCCAGACGCCATGACAGGACGGCGGGGCTGGTTCGGGGGGGCGCTGCTACTGGGGCTGACGCTCATGGGGGTGCAAGCTGCACCATGGGACAATCCGATGCAATGTGGTAAACGAGACTTTCACTCATTAAAAAAAAAAACAATAATACAACATATGCACTTAAAACATAGGGGTGGTTTTCAGTTTTTTAATGCCAAATAAATTTTTACTTTATTTTTTTGAAAAGTTGTACACATAAAATATTTAAATTTATTTTATAACAAAACAATTATTAACTTTGAGCAGGATGTGACATACATATAATAGTGATGTCAATTAAGCGATCTTTTACAATTTTTTACATACTTATTTTGAATATATAATATGCTTGCATAAATTCGTGCCCGATTTTCATTCATTTTTAACGGTAAACGGGCATGAACCTATACAACGGTCTTAACCAAAATTATACATAAATTTTATGCCATGAATTTACTAAAGATACATTTAATTAAATTAAAGTTTATTTAAATTTGTCAAAAAGCAGATTAATATAAAAAAATACAAAATTTTCATTCGCATATCCTGAAAAACAAAGCAAACAATTCTGAAGTTGATTTTAATTGTTTGAAAGTTTAAATACAATTTATAATATGCATAGTATTGAGCCTTATAGAATAAATTTTTACGCCTATTCTTAATTTTTTTATGTAGAAAATTAAATAGTGATTGCGTACTGTAATTTTGGCTTGTAATGAATTTAAAATTGTTCAAAGTGTGTTTTGCTACTGTATTGATTATCCATGGAATTAAACAGGTTATGTATGAAAATTAGTCAAATTTGAATAGACTTAGATCGAATACAATGTGATCGGGATTTTTTCTATGTGAGGAAGTCCTGCTTTGTTTCCATAAATGCAATCTACAATGCAACAAGTGTTGTGAAAAGAAGAAGATGTGGGTTCTCGATTACTCAATGACGTCGATAATGGAGCGAAGGCCGCAAGTGCTCGATCATTGCGTGCACCGTGACAAGAATAAAGACAATTGTGCTGCTCTTACCTTGGATTACTTCTGCTCTGTGACAATGGGTTACGAATATGACAAAAGATGGTTCAAACCATGCGGGTCTAAACCGCCAAGAGTCACAAATCACCACGTGCTACGAAACAATCGATTCGCCTCGAGAACGATTTCCGTGACTAAATTCTACATATGTAGCATTTATGTAGGCGCACAATTCCAAATCACATAATTCCACTTATCACTGAAGAGTGTTTTCATGTCGAAAAACAAAAAGCCTATCACTGCGCAATTGCAATGAAACGCCCAATAATGTAAAGGTACAAACATATGTAAGTACCTGCCTGGAGTGTTTCGGAATTGTCGTTGCGTAATTACTTCGTAAATATTATTCACATGTGTACGATCGAGCACATTCGAGTCGTAAAGGGCATGATACAAATATGTATATTTGCATGAAGAAAGTGAAAATTAAATATTTGTGCGGGAAAATTGCATTGACGAGATTGTATGCACGCGTTGCTCATTTTCCGTGACACGGTTAAAACATCACTGACATAATTCATCCGTCGAATGATATCGCATAATACTCGTTGCACGTTCTGTTTGATTTATCTGGAATAGATCTGACGTGACTACAACTCGATACTCAACGAATTGAGTCAAATCAAAAGCAGCAATATATCAATTCATATATTTTCAAATTCATACTACGTAATATATTTATTTTTAAATTTGATATCAATTCATTTATTTTCAACTTTATTTTCTGACTTTGATAACACATCAGGTATGTATATGTATATGTAATATGTGAGAGTCCAAGTGTTCACTCCAGTTCGTTCATAAACATACTAGTTTGTTCATACACTAACTATTGGTTTGAGTTCAAGCGCAAACAGTCAAAAGCTATTTTCAAATAGACTCACCAGGTGTCGCATGAAACTTTTAGCTGTCGAAACTTTGAGCTGTCAAAATCTTTTAGATGTCAAAACGCCAAGTATTTAAAAGGGAAATCCTATGGAAACCACAATACAATGTTGCTATAATTCTCGATTCCACATATTTTTAAAATATTGCAACCCAAAGTAAGCATATACATATACATATATAGAGAATGGGACAAACGATTGAGAATACTAATAGTTTGTGCATAAACAAACTAGTTGTTATTTTGCGTACACTATAACTGGTCAGATTGGTTCGTGTATGAACAAACTAGCATGTTCATGAACAAACAAAATCTACAATTGGACTGTAACATATATGTATGTACATATAAGATTTCATACAACATATGAGAGATTCATTTGCGTATTGATTTGTAAAAAACTTTTTATTCAAGATGAATTAGTGATAAAATGTTAAACTTTCAACCTCTAATTCAGTGAGTCTGCGATAAAAGATAAGTACAGACTTTCGTTTATATTTACGCGGTTGCTCGACAAGGCAACAACGTGAAAGTTTTAAAGGTTCGGATTAAATAATTTAACCCCCTAAATGAGCTTTACCAGAATCGAAATAAATTTCAATCTATTTTAAGGTCAGAAAAGGGTAGTTATAAATAATTGATATATGTATGTATTTACAAGCATATATGTATATATCGACTCGAATACATTTCATAAAGTTCGAGTCAAAATTTCACGGTGTAATTTTCAACGCGTTATCGCCACGTTAAATTGAATGTAAAAATTATGCATATTCACAAAAAAAATGCATTTTTGAAGTGCAGATCGTTTGTTTTAATGCGAACATGCGGGTGCAATTTTCAAGTTTGACCTTAGCAGTGATTAAATTTGAATAATGCATTGCGATACATATTGCATGATGAAATGTTAATATTGAGCGCAATACGATTACAGGTTGTGGAACGAGAATAATGAAAAGGGGGCGCGTTGTCGGTGGCGAAGAACTATCGAGGGGCGGAGCGCCTTGGTTAGTCGCACTGGCTAGGGGGCGCAAACCCCACTGTGGGGCAGCGTTGATCTCTGGAATGCATTTGCTAACTGCAGCTCACTGTATTGATGGGTATAATATTTCATTTTATACGATATGAACATATTTATTTACTAAAACTTTCATAATCTCAATTTTAATTATATCATCAGATTATCTGTGAAAGAAATGCGAGCTTGGTTAGGAGTTCATTCTTTAACTACTGCTGGCTTAACTATGGCAGCCAGAAGCCTATCTAGAAGTCAATTCTTGGGCGATGAAACTACAGGAGTTGTGGAACGATTCATCAGAAGGGCTTCACAGCATCCTGATTTTGATGCGTCAACATTCAGAAATGATATTGCTGTATTAGAGATGGAAGCTCCAGTCAAAGTTTCACCTGTACTTTATCCCATTTGCTTGCCTGCCAATGGTAAGTTAATATATCTACATATATATATATATATATATATATATATATATATATATATATATATATATATATATATATATATATATATATATATATATATTTTAAATACAATACTTTCAGTCAAAGATTCATTTTAAATGATGATTTTAGACGTTGATGATTATGCTGATAAATTAGCCAGTGTTGCTGGATGGGGTCGTATTGGTGAAAATAAGCCTCCTTCTGATATACCTAGACAGGTAAGTGGCATCTTTTTAAAACACCTGTCCTATATTAATTTAACTTTCATTGAAGTTATAATCAATTCTGATGAGAGAGGCTCGCACTTAAAATTAATTTTAGAGGTTATGTTTGTCTAATATACATATATAATATTGCTGTTGTGCTAAAAATCCTCTCCTATCAGCATTTTGAGTATGAAAATTTAAATGTAAATCAATGCAGAATATACATATGTATGTAGAATGATTTTACAAACAGATTTTTGCGTGATGCAGGTAATGATCAACGTTTGGTCGAAGGATCAATGCATGACTTCAGGATATCCGAAAGCGCGTCTTCGGGGACCTATTTTGTGTGCCGGTAGCCCATCAGGTGGTTTCGATGCTTGCCAGGTTAATATTTTACAAATTCCGATGCACTGTTATTATGTATTTTCAATGGTTGATCTGTGATAAGTATTCTTCTATAACCTTGTGTTTCGGGTATAATTAATATGTCAACACATCCTTGACCCATCCTCGCTAAAAATCAACAAAACTTTCAAAATATTTAAATAAGCATAGCATTTACGAGTGAATAAATACTTACATAAATGTATTTCATTGAAATTTCAGGGTGACAGTGGAGGTCCTTTAGTGATGAGAGGCGACTCCGGTGATATGGAAGTTATAGGTGAGTAAATGTTCGTTTTAGACGTTCAAGTTCTTAAGAGATATTTAACCTACCTACTTATCAGTTCCTTAAAAAAAATGCATACTTAAATGATGTTTTTAGTTAAACCACTACTTTCTCTGCAGAAACATTTACTAAGCTCTTATCGTATGCACTTTTATGTCAAGTGCACTCCAATCTGAATTCGATATCTTCAATGCATTTGTATGTACTTTAAGAAAGTCTTATATATTTTTTCAGGGGTTGTTTCATGGGGTCGAGGATGTGCCAGACCCAATTTGCCAGGGGTGTACACTCGCGTTTCCGGTTACCTGCCTTTTGTCAAGAAAAGCATGTCGAATTTATGTCCCTAAATTATTGGGTCTCCGTTATTTTTTATTTACAATGTCTTTCCAATTAAAATGTAAACACATTTGCATTCAATAATTGATGTGTGCGCTTTAACACGGCGCTACTTTTGCAACCTGAATATCAACTTTCAATTTTGGATAGCGCATGAAGATACGAAATAAAAATGTACCTAAAGTCGCAAAGTGAAAAAAATACACTGCACATTCGATAAACATTGAGGTTTATGCAAATGCAGGTGTTTTATGCGTGAAAATTAGTATAAAGGTGTGTATTCTTTATTTAAAAAGCTGCGGCATTGATAATAATTGGCATATTTTAAACGTTTTATAAACGTTCTGTTAATGTTACCATAAGTTATTTATTTTAGCGTTAATGTTATTTTTATATACATAAATCTAGTCCTAGAATAAGAATACAGTACAATGTGATGATTTTGAATAGATTAATTAAATAGATACAATTATCAGATATTTCTTTGATTTACCAAACATATTTAGCACACCTAATTAGCAATTACATTGTATGTAGGTAACGGTAAACGAATTATTGCGCAAATTCCTATCGCGCGCACGACAATGGTTGCCACAAAAATCGTGAATACGGAATATATGGCACTCAAGTTCTCGTAAGTACAATATTTCACGTAGCAGCGATTGATGGAGTTTTTGGGTGACAGATGTTCCGTGATCGATATTTTAGTGACTTGCGTGAAATCACTCTTTGCAGAACAATCACCGAACCAAATTAATTTCAAATCAACTCATAGATTAATTATAATCATCTGTTCCTGAAATAAATATTATCTGTAAAATAAAAAGTTTATTTCATTCAAATGCATTCGATACAAACCAAGCAGTTATGTACATACAAACATATATGTACGTATGAAAAATATGTATGCATTAGGGTATTTGATTTCCCAGGATACGGGACCCCGGGACATATAATACTTTCTTTTCAATTTAATTTATTTTTTATTAATATAAAATTTATCTATTTAAAAAAACAGTGTATCTATAAAATTGAAAAAAAATATATATAAAAATAAATTTATTTGAAATAGCTTCTATTGTATGTACTAAAATATTTAAATGATAATCCGAAAGCCTACATATATCTAGATTTGGCACAAATATTTCCAGCAATGGAAAAAGCTCTTTAACCACTTCATCGCCATAAGCGCACCGGTGCGTGCACCTTCGTATTTAAGGCTATGACTCGAAATTAATTTTGGTTTGACATCTAAAAATATCCTGCGTTATTAATGAAATTGAAAAAAGTCAATATTTTTTGTTAGTTTGTGATATATTCAAGAGGTAGTGTCAAGGGTTGGCACTAAACACATATAATACAATAATCGAATCGGTTTCTACTCGCGCGCGGTGATTAATTGATTAAATTTCGGTCGAAGTTAGTTTTATAGCTAAAAGGGTCGAAATCATTTTTTTTTTAATTATTTTCTCCTGTCATCATGTATAATTTAAAATTTATTTTTAAGTCGAGGCTAATTTTATTTACGTTATTTTGTAGTTTTATTTTATCTTTGATAACTTATTTAATTTTTCATTCATTGTCAAACACACAATTGTCTCATCTTTATTATAATCTATGTAAAAGTGTTTCTTCCATTGTGGAATCGTCAATATAAGAAGGATACACTCGTTTCATAATAGTTTTATAGTAGGATATGCATTCGCCTTTATTAAACCATTTATAGAACGTTTTGATTGAAATATTATCCCGGGGAATCGAGATAAGAATTCCCGGGACACGGGACATAAAGAATTCCGTGACTTCCCAGGAATTTCTGTCTCGGGACGATCCTGGTAGAAACCTATACCTATAGAAACCTATCTACCTACCTATAGAAACCATACATATCTGTATTTTTATAATAAAGATATGTATGTCATATATATTTTTAAGATTTTTTACATTTAAAAATCAGTTAACATTTTCATAAATTGATTTATTGCCTGAAATTAAACACAATCAAAGTCGTAAAACCATAATCACCACTAAGCATCGTTATAAAACACTATACATTCTGGGTAGAACCAGTTTCAGCAACGTTTGTACATATGTACATACATAAAATGATAAATAAATGCGGATCAAATTTTCACTATTATAACCCATTTCACAAATGGCCCAGTTTTTGAACATTTAAATTCATCACAACTTATTGAACCAATTCAAATAAATAAAAATCGTAGGTAGGCGATCAAAATATAGAATATCAATAATTTCAATCGTAAAATATTGATATGCAGAATGTTCGAATTTAGATTATAAAAATTATAAATATTATGCTTTTCCCATTGATTGTGATTTTTCAATGCATTAAAATACTTATAATCTAGCAAATTTTAAAAGTCAAAAATATTTTTTTTACCCCTTTTTTCAGTTATGTGTTTATATGGATTGCTTTCCTATCTCAATATATGTTTTTTTTTTATCTAAACGTACTACATAATTCGAGTGATAAATGTAATATTTTAAATTAAAATAATATGTAATACATAAATACGATTGTTTTCAACTCCAAATTTTATATGCCAATATTTTATAATAAATTTTTTAAACTTATAAAACATTTTTTTAAGTTATAAAACGATTATTTATACTTCGTATATTTTCTCCTAAAATATATGGTTACCGTAACTATAATATGTATGTACATAGATCAGACAGTGAGTACAGAGAGTGTTTTTAGTCCCCACTTCCTGATTCTAAATTCGAATATTTGTACAATAAGAAATATTGACATTCTGCATATCGACATGTACACTAGGGATCCCAAATCCGAATATTCGAATACTTTTTATGCGGACTTATTTTTTATTTTCAATCTACAGCACACTTAGTTCTATTTGATGTTACAGATATGTAACATCTTAAAAGTCACTGTAACATCTTAAAATTCTCTTAAAATTTTAATAATATCTCGAACTTCTTAAAACTACAAATAATATGTATTTAATATTCGAATATTTGGAATCCCTAATATACACACGTACCTCAGGTAATATAATCATGAGCTCCATATTGTCATGCACCAAAAATATTATATCAAAAAGGTTTATAATCAACCCGATGATAGTGGACTTCGTGATTGTCGTTACTGCTACAGATGTACATATATTCCAAAAATATAAGAACAGTGTTTTGTGACCTATGTACATAAGTGCATGGCCGACAGGAGGAGGGGAGGGGGGAGACGGGGTAAAGTTTCAAAAGCCCGGACTAATCAAGGGGTTCTAGAACACTTACCCCCTGGACACATACATAACCAGCAGAATAGACCAGCGGTTAGCATATAATGCTTTGAACAGAGTGGTCACAGGTTCAAATCCCTCTGGTTTCTGCTGGCCAGACCTTGGTTTGTGACTCCAGGTCGATCGTTTCCTATCAGAGTTTGCCAATTTATCTGATTTTCATTGAAACGGTTCCAACAAATTGGCAACCTTACCCATTTTCTCGCAAAATCTGGAGTTTTCAGCAATCTCGAATTTCGCTGAATTATATAAAATGCTGCAAATATACAAAAAAATGACCATAAAATGTGGATGTTAGTTGATGTGTTTACTGAATTTCTCTGAATTGTTTAAATTCCTGAAAATTTACAAATTTGACCATATGTAGATGCTCTGTGGATATTAATTGATATGTATTTATATACTTTGTATAATACTAATAATATTTGTATCGTATGTAAAATATGTCTGGCCAGGAAGGCGCACTGGGGTTACCTGTTAGGCCTTCCTGTTATAAAATAAAATAAAATACCCCCCGGACACAAACCCCCGGTCAAAAACCCACTGGACATTAACCCCCCATGCAAACCCCCCCCCCCCCGTCAAGGATAAAAATATTTTATGAAAATTGACAGTATCTTTAATAAAAAGTCAGTAGCAATGCTAATTTAATTCATAAAACGACTATACATAAGCAGGGCCACCGAGAGGAATCCCGGGCCATGGGAAAACTAATCTCTGTCAAGCTTAAAAAAATCTTTTAGTAATATTTTTAATATGCAAAAAAATATCAAAGTATTAGAAAAATATCTATATGTTCGTTACTATTTTTTTAAATAATTGAATGAGATAGTATTATATAACAAGTACAATTTCCGATACGGGGCCCCTTGATTGGTATTCGGACATGTACCCCCCAGACACATACCCCGGCCAAAAACCCCCTGAAAATTAGCTCCCCGTGCAAACAACCCCCCCCCCCACCTTGGATAAAAAAAGTAATAATTAATAATAAAGTAAAGTAATAAATAAGAATAAATTGAGTGTGGTAGAGCGTCTAATACGTTTGTATGGACAAGGCGCTGGGGTCCAGCCCTTTTATTTTCTTTCAGCTTTTCTTTCTTTCAGCTTTTCTTTCGAGGATATAGAACATGAATAGTAAGAGGTGAAGCTGCAAACTTGCATTGTAAACCACCTATGATTGGAAAATTTGTATATAATTGTTTGGAGGAACGCATCGTCGAGTGACGTAAGACGTCGTGCAGTTGCCGATGCAGTGGCAGTGGCAACAGCGGGCAATGTAAAATTTCAGTAATGGCATAGCATGGCTTGTTATAGAAGTTGGATGTTACGCCATGGTCGGTAGGTGAAGGTCGCCTGGTGTTGGTTGATGGTCAGAGAGAGCCGCCAACTTTCATCGTGGTTGCCGTCGAGCCAGTGAGAGTGATTCGTCAGAGGCGCGCGAAAGCGGCGTCCGGGGGTATCGCCGCGGTGGGGCGGCCATCGCCATAGCGGGCGGCCAGCTCTTCAGTCGACAGACGACGGTCAATCGCATACCGATGAAAGCGAAACCAGCTGTTTAACTCCATCTGTCAGTGCAACCACCCTCTCCCACCCCCAAGGGGATGCAGCCCTCGAGACGCCTCTGGGCGTCGCTCGTTCTTCTCGCCGCCACCACTGCTTCCTGCTACTCGCTGCAGGTACTTTAACATTATTATGTTTTATTAATTGATGTTACCGAAGTTTGATATTGCTGGAAGTCGTTGTGCTCTGACTGGGTAGTTGAAAACCGATTTAAGTTAGTCAGTTTTCATGTGCTTCTTCTTTATCGGGTATTTTGAGATTAGATTCTGAATTAGGTCATCAGGGCATTTTATTCAATACTTCAAATGGTTAAAGATAACCTACATAACTCGTGTCGATGATTTTCATATGAAACTTTCAAATCGAGGAAAATAATTCATGGGAAAATCAGCATTTTAAGGAAATATTTTTTATTTTAATGGAATCGGTTTCGGATGCGTAAATTTATTATTTATATTATATCAGTATTAAGATACAACTCGATGACTGTTATTTATTTATTTATTTAAAGTTTGGACCATTGTAGCATTACGGGAAATCCTAATGCGCCACAATGGTCAAAAATATAACAGAAAAGAAACAAAATAATAACTAAAGAAATTATTATCTTATGACGATGTTGATTTAATCATTAACTCGTCAACATCATCTCTTTCATTTGGTGGATCGTAATATTCTAATCTTATGTTGCATAATTTCAAAATAAATGACATGAAATTTTTATTTTGTTGTAAACAAAAATTTCAGCAGTTTCATCCGTAAATTTTGCTTTTTTAAATCTATGAAGATTTTTACTATATAAACATACATATAAAGAATATCAGTGATTTTTATTAGCTGCACTCAGTTATTTTTATTTTATTTTTTGACAGTAATCTTTTAAAATCCTAAAGGTACTTTTCATAAGATTTTTTTCTAAAAAATAAAATAATGTATTAAAACAATTTATAAACGGGACATTTTAAGCTTGTTATTTATGTAGAAAGCTCTGTATTCATTTGGTCAGTAGTTTTGTTTGATTTGGTCAGTTAATAGATTATTAATAAATTATATATTCGGTCACTTACTAATTGACTATTGTCTGTTTGCAAACACCACATGAGACAATAAGCAGTTTAATTATCGTTCATTTTTATCTATATGTAAATACATATGTATATAAAACACTATTATCACAAAACTTTCGTAAAAGTTAGTGACCATATATTAAAAACACTGACCATTTAATTTGTTGTCATTTAGAAATAAAATTGTATTTAATAAATAATGAGACATTGAAACGATTTAACATGTGTAACGCTTTCATTTCGTAGTTGCATCTATAAAATTATTATTAGCATTCCTCCTCCCACATATTTTTTCATCTCCGGGTTTGGCTTTCATAAACAAAACATTCTTAAAACGATAATATATCATAAACATATTTTTCAGAATCATTTAAACTCGGATTATTTGCTAATTAGCACACTAAACTTCACATCACTATACTAAAAACAACATTGCTCAAATGTATTACATCAAGTAATTAATTTTCATTGTTCGGAAGTAAACTAATAACGGTTACATTATCACCAAACTTGTTTGGTACGAAGATTAATCAACACCGCCGTTTATTCATACGCATACAAAACAACAATATCCTTGTTTACATAATTGAATATTCACAACTGCCAACATTTCAATGACAATTTGCCCACGAAGTTCATGTGCAAATGACCCTTACATCATCTCACCGTATTACGCTACTTTCAATTTCACTTGAACTTGCTTTCGTTTGCATATCGCAACTCTACTACGCATGACTACTGTTTTTCTCGTTTTGTAACTATTTTCTATCCGTTCAATTCGAACAATTGTCTTGCATTATATTTGCACCAGCGGTCGCTGAATTGCATCGGTCGTATAATTCCGATGACGTGAGATTCGCTGTTTATTTTGTTAATTGCATTGGATTATATGGCATTCGCCATCCATTTCGGTTATGTCAATTTAGCAATGGGGTCAGTATAATTTATTTTTCATCGAACATCATAATCGTGACTAGACTAGTGTTGTCGGTCTCCTGTCATAAATGACGTTGAATGATTATTTAATTATTCAAATTTTTCATTCACTCTGTTTCCATCTGTTTCAATTGAGAATCTTGGATGAGTTTTGGTGGATTTAAAATTGAGGACAAATAAATAAACATACATATGTATGTATGTATGTATGTGCATATAAACAAACATGAGCTTTCGAACTCCGTGATTGCTGTTCTCCGTTTTGAAAGTCGTAATCTATTATCACTAACTCAATTTTAAAAGCTGCATTCGGTTAAAAGTCATGTCGATAAATAAAAACATCAAAATTACAGGTGAGTCAAGTAATGGCCATGGATCGTTAAGTTCAGCGCGGATTAGCACTTTTGATTTCATTTCGATCCGTATATAAATGTGAAAGTTTTGACGAAAAATTGTTCAAAAAAGCAAGGAAACCCAAATGACTTTCGAAAACGACTCGACTCGCAATACGACGACGAGATTCACTTTCAGTTTTTATCCAAGTATCGAACAGTGGCCGTGAGACCGAAGCCAGTGACGTCCGTGGTCCAGAAAAAGAGAAAGAACCCATCGAAACCATAATCAGCTCGAAATGATTTATTTTTCCTCAAAAAAATTATTGTCCAATTTCGCACGCAACCGTAAAACCAATCATACGAATAATTGAAATCAAAAAAAGTGAATTTTCTTTCGACCAATTCAATTTTTTTATGAATAATATGTACTTCATTAGAACACGATAACAATTTTCTTTTAAAAATGCGTATATTTTAATTATGTACATATTTAATAATAGTGAAACCAATTTATTTATTCACATTATATACAAATATGTATATGTACATATAATGTATGTATATTATACAGCATTTCTTCGATACTCGTTTTGCGTGCAATATTTACGCACTACGACATAGAAGAGCACACAATTGCATGTTTTAACCATAAGTATCAGATTTGAATAAAATTATTATATAAATGTAATCATGGCATGAATGAATTATTCGATATAATCGCATTTAAGGTTAATTTATACCGGCACGGCACAGACCGTTAATTGCACATAAACAGCAGTACGAAACATATTCTTTAGTAAATTCCATTTATATGTTCCGTAATGTGTTCGTAACGTATCCGCAACATCAGTGACCAACACGATCCATTCATAATATACAGCAGTACATGTCACCGAAACGTATCAAGCAGAACCGGATTTATTTGACCTTTGAGGAAATATTCACGTATGACGAGATGTCACAGTGGCGAATGCAACCGTAATAACGAAAGTGCTGTCATGCGCATATAGACATTTTCAAAAACGTCATATTGTGACAATATTAACTCGACGAAGACACGACAAGAGCAATATTGCGCCGTATCTCCACGCTCTGTCATTTATATGTGAGTCGATTTTACCTTGCATTCGTTCAAAACAAGTATGAACATGCTGAAAACTGGCAGTGTGTATAATATGATTATAAGTAGTCTTTTTCGTACAGTGCTGTGCCGAGCTGTTGACGTGCAGTGCCGGATAATATGAACAGACCTTTAATCTTACCACATTTACAAGTACGGTAAATAACTTGAAATACGACTTTTTTTGGGTTCCAAAATATTTCTATATTCATATACACATACATATATATTGCGGACTATAAAGTTTACCCCTTCTGGTTTGCGCGAATCTCAATGTCGAATTTTCTCATGATTATAACATTTCATCTATTGATTTACATACATTTGATGTGCTAATTTGTGTGCATACTTAAAAAACTACAGGCTTGGTTCAGTTTATCAAGCTCCATATGATATGTCTAAAATATTGTAATTCGGAATACAATAATTTTGTTTGTGATAATATTTCTGATGCAGTATTTATCAAAATAATCAAAGATCGAAACTAACTTCAAAAATTCCTAAATTCAATTGTATTTAGTGAAAATTTTTCATTGCAAATCCATAAAAACCGACACTAAAATTTACTTGATATAATAAAATGAACCAAAAACCAATTGATTTTTTTTTAGTAAACAAAATAGCACGTAATCATTACTATGAATTAATATAATATGATATTACAACACTGAAATAATTACATACTCGGATACCATTTATGTTTCCATATACAGCGAGCACGTCTTCATCCTACGTGCAAAATAATAGCTTTCCCCTGTGGGACTTCCATTTAGGTCCTGTTTGATTAAAGTATGGGGTTTTGTAATTTTTTTTCGACGTATTGTATTGTAGTTCAGTGAGCATTCATTGTTGTATCGGCTATATTATATGTGCAGATCGGTGACCACTTTCACCGGCGAGAGTTGGCCACTGTTGAGGCAGACATCTGCCATCAGACCAAGGTCCAATGTCACAGTGGATCTTGGTCAATTTTAACATCAAGTTCAACTTTATTACGACTTGCATGTCGAAGATGACATGTCTTTATTTATAAATTAATTTGCCTTCATTTTTTTGTCGCAGTCCAACAGTCTCGATGGATTCATTGGAAGTAATCGAACTGGGAGATTTCTTTTAGATTCCTTCTTCGGATTGGAGGTTCCCACTATAGACGACGACGACGATGATGATGGAAATCGGCTGAGGAATTGCTCGTGTGGTAACTATAAAATTTTGACATATGCTGATATAAATTTCATGCTTCGCATAACTAATTTTTGATTTTAGAATGTGGGATACCCAACGTAGTCGATGTGGTTGAAATTAATGGTGTAGGTTGTGGTTCAGGTTGGTAATATAACATTACTAATATCATTATTAACAATAACACTGTTCGTTCTATGAAGCAAATTTTGAATCTTGTCAACAATATAATATCACGAAGTCAATGTTTACAATTAATATCAGTTATGTATCAATCCGTATGGAAAATAATTAAACTAACCAAATCCATTGTCTAAAATTTCTAGTTGACATCCATTTATTTAAAAGTAGTATCTTTTTGTACGTACGTTGGTAATAACTGCCGTTTTTCATTAATTAATATTATATGTAACACATGTATGTAGATGTTTTAATCAATTACTAATATTTTACCATTAAATAATCACCTTTCCAACAAAATCTAAGTTTTTACATTTTTCTTCTTATTTTTTAACTTTGTTTTACCCATTCACGTATTTATCCATTTAACTACTAAAATCTTAGTATCGCCTAAATAGCCAATATCGTACATTTTCTTCATTCATATCCTTCCATAAAATAGTTACAAAAAACCTACTGAATATTAATACATATAATTTCTACTTAACTTGGCACTGCCAATCATGAAATTATTCATTCTATTCACCATATCAAGACGTATTTTTTCATTCCTGTCTCTTTTCTGAAGTAGTATGCGAAGCATTCACCACCACTGAAGGAAAGAAAGTAAAAATGTTTTTCATAAAGATTCATAACGTTTAAAATCGAGTTAAAGAAAATGTGTTCTATTTTTTGGGTTTTTTAATTCATTTTTTTAATTCGTAACACATTCACATTCTATTTACATACATAACTGGTAAATTATTTTAATACAATAATACGCTAGTTAACCCTTTTATTGCCGCATTAATCTTTCACACTAATGATATACGAGTCAATGGATTCGAAATGATCTAGCTACTTTCTGAATTTACCAAACGGTATTTGTATCTATGCAATTTACTCGCTCGCTACCATCATAAACAAAGTTAATACCAAAATAATAGTCTGAAACGAGGTCGTTAAGGCTTCGCGCGTGACCGTTCAGATCTATGTATAAAAGGCTTATTCGTAAACTTTGCGATTTAAACGTCGTGACTCCTTTCACCGCACTTAAACGATTCGTATTTTCGAACGAAGAATGTCGATAAATTTTTCTCAAATAAGAAAATTTTTTTTTTGGAATATTTTTCATTTTTTATTGACTTTTTGTAGAGTGCGGTGTATCGAACCAAGAAAATCGCATTGTTGGAGGACAAGCAGCAAACGAACATCGTTATCCATGGGTAGCTCGGCTGGTCTACGATGGACAATTTCACTGTGGAGCATCCCTATTAACGGCCAATTATGTTCTGACGGCAGCTCATTGTGTAAGAAGGTATGATTAATATATTTACACATATTAAAATCATAACATATAAATATAAAGTCATGTTATTTTCATTTCTATATTTTTAATTTCAGATTGAAACGCTCTAGAATTCGAGTGATATTGGGCGATCACAATCAGTTTATAGCTACGGAAAGTCAAGCTATCATGAGAGCTGTATCGTCTATTATCAGGCATCGAAACTTTGATGCCGAATCTTACAATCATGATATAGCACTATTAAGACTTAGAAAACCTGTGTCGTTTTCCAAAATTATAAAACCTGTATGCTTACCTAAAACAGGTGCGTTTCTGTATACTATTTTTATGAAAATGTGCACTCTTCAAAGCTTCAAAATTTCTTAGATTTAAATGACAGTAACACTCATTGAACTACCCGAACTGTCCATAGATATAGTCCGGTGGTTTAATATGAATGCCTTCTTATTTGAAAGCATATTCTTTATGTTTAATATATACGGTTCCTTCTGAAGTCTGTAAATGTGCTAATTTTAGATGTTATATGAAATTTAAATATACCAGTATATCGTTTTAGGATCTGAACCAGCAGGTCGTGAAGGCATTGTTGTAGGCTGGGGTAGAACAGCTGAAGGAGGATCTTTGCCAGCTATAGTGCAAGAAGTTACAGTTCCAATTTTAACATTATCCCAGTGCAGATCTATGAAATATAGAGCATCGAGAATAACATCTAATATGGTGAGTGGATGGTATGGTCATAAAAATTATTTCGATTTTAAAATTAAAAACATTGATTTAAAATTGAATTTTTTCATTCAATAGTTGTGTGCTGGAAAAGGAAAATCGGATTCTTGTCAAGGTGACAGTGGTGGGCCATTACTTTTGCAGAATGGAGATCGTTATGAAATAGTTGGTAAGCTGAACATACATACTATGTATGTAGATTGAAAAACCTTTAGATTAATATTTGGGTGTCTTTTCAGGTATAGTTTCTTGGGGAGTAGGATGTGGAAGACCGGGATACCCTGGAGTGTATACGCGTATAGCTCGGTATCTTTCGTGGCTTCAAGGAAATTTGAGAGACACGTGTCTGTGTGCAAAATAGTGAACATTTAAATGCCGCTTTGTTTAAAAAGTGCAGTAAAAACGCGTGGTGCGTATTAAAAATTAGGTGCTATTTATTTATTATTTTATTTTCCTTAGTTATATTATATTTTAGGTCTATGAATGTACGTATAATATTTTAGATTAATTTTGTACAAATGTTTCTGAGGAGATAACTTTTTCATGTAATTGCGTCCATAATTGATTAAAATTATATATTTATTTGAAATTATTGTGTATCTTTTGTTTCATTCCTTAAATTATACTCCAAGTAGGTACTAGCACTTATATGTAATATCGCCCATTATATTTTTTTGTGTTTGTTTTTATGATACAAGATTTTCTTTGTCTTTGTTTATAGTCAAATTTCCATATTTGTCTATTCAACCTTCTAATAACTATAATATTAATACTCGTTTTTTTTAGAATAATTATACTTTTCAAGGACATATTTATTAATGTTTACTTATAAAAATATGTTTATTTATATTTACCAACCAAACTTTTCCATCAATACTCATTTAAGTTCACACATACATATGTACATGTATGTATGCATGTACATATGTTTATAGTTGAATAATTACAATAGGACAACTTACGAAAAATTCATACTAATGCGTATTCTAAATAAGCGTAGTAGAAAATATACGTAGATTTAAGATTGTGAAAAGAACACTGTAGAAGAAAAACTCATCGATACTATGGGAATTATGTGTTTCAGGACAATTTACCAATAAAATAGTACGAAAAATACCAACACACGTGCTTTACGAGTACTAGAATCTCAAATATGAATAAATTGTTTGTATATAATTGGGATAATTTAAAGTGTGTACATATGTATGTACATACATATCGGTGGCGTGCCTTTGGAAATCTCTGTTTTTATTTTATCACACAGCCTTACATACTTAAAAACAGGGAAATTTCTATGGCACGCCACAGGTACATATGTACATATAATTTTGCAATATTATATTACATTATATATATAATGACGCTAATCTGTGTGTATGTGTGTGTGTGAACGCTAGCCAAACGTAATGAATGGATAAAAAGCTTAAACTTTGTATAAATTCATTTCGTCGAGACTTGCCCGCGGTGTCTAACCGGTGAACCCTCGAACACAAATATCCTCTTATAGGTATATCTGAATTCGGCGAGCTAACCAATTACGCCATCGTCGATATTCAAATAGTCCTTTTTTTAAAAACATTAATGGAAATGTTTCGTTCTCGCCATATAAAAATCCGTAATTATAATAATTTTATTTATCAAGGTTTTGAACCATTTTTTTGTTTTCATATTAAGCAATTAAATATATATTTTTTATTGAAATTATTTTATATTTTAACGACATTTGAAAAATAAAATGAATTCAATATGTCTCGGACCGCGGATCGAACCTGGGCCGATCCTTCCGCTCGACTGTGCTGGAGACCAATAGACCATGACGGCTGACAAAGGAAGAGTTCTAAATTTAATTTATAATAAATATATGTAATTTATAATATTGAAGGTTGCGAGGTCAATGACCGGGGTTTGTTTATACATAATTGTGGGTATTGGGTTTTGTAAATCAAACATACATTTTTGCTTTCGTCACGCGATATAAAAATACTTACTTTTCATATTATCCGATTTCGATTTCGAATTTTATGTTGACTGTGGGTTTTATTTTTTTTTTTTTTTTTATTGCACAATTTAATTGGCATAACCAATTCCCGAATTCAGCTTAAGTTCCTATTCCGATTAATTATTAATATTCATATTTTAATTTTTTTTTAAATCATGTATGTATTCGAAAGCACCCGTTGAAATTTAAACGGGCATAAAAATAATTTAGTATAAACATGCACATATGTTTTCGAATTGCTAGATAATCAATTGAACAATTCACATAAATATTAATAATAAATCTATTGTTTATGTTAAAATATACCTTTTACCATAATTATCACGCAGTGTAAGCAATCCTTACGAATCAATTATAATGATTAATAATCAGTACGCACACGAGCAGTTTTACATACAATTAACCTATTGAAAAAAATTTCACTAGAAGGTTCAATGCATTATACTTTCCATAGTTGGATTTATAAATCAACAGACGAGATTAGCGAAACAATCAAAGTCAGAAAGTCGAAGACAAATTCAATTATAACGGAAAATCGCGAGTGGGTTTGACGACTATGCGTGCGTTGAGCTTCCTCTGACTACAATTGATGGGGTCACCATAATACACACCTTTGTCAAACTCAAACGAGCCACTACAACACGCCTATGGCCGTGGCCATGGCCATGGCAGTGGTAGCAGCAGCGGTAAGAGCAGTGGGTGGCAATGGCAGTGGCAATACCAGTGCCAGTGCCAGTGCCAGAGGACAACATTCGCGGGCGGCGGCCGCGGCGCGCGCACTCTTGCCGCCTCTACCATGAGGCCACTGCTGTTGCTGCAACTCCTGCTGCCACCCCTTATCATCCACATAACAACTGCTTCAATCCATAATGTAAGCATAATTGGTATATAGATTTCAAAATTCAAATATTTTATTTTTAACAAAACTAATAATAAAAAAAATTAAAAAACTTTATATTGTACATATGTATGTATGTATGTATGTATATGCGACACGACTACAATTTTACTAGAAGATAACTTGAAAAGCTTAAAAATCGTATTTTTTATACGAAACCTTAATGCCACATTTACAATACATATGATAAATAATCAATAATTTGAAAATATAAGGAATATACATATACAACAATGCGTGAAGGCGTTGAATCCGCCTCCTACAAACTGAAAGAATCAAAATCATTATTTAAATATACATATTTGAAATATTTTAAATTCGGCCTATATGTTCATAAAATATTCAGTTTGACATTCAAATAAAAGACAACTTTTTAAATTAAGATATTTTACGAGCATTTACAAATGAATTGTATTTCATTTTCAAATGTATAAAAATTGTTTATTATTTACAAGTCTATATATATATATATATATATATATATATATATATATATATATATATATATATATATATATATATATATATATATATATATATATATATATATATATATATATATATATATATATATATATATATATATATATATATGTATGTGTTATCTATATACATACTAAAACAACTGAATGCGACTAAAAAAATTTGAATCGTATTATTAAATGTATAATATGTGCATACAAGCGTGCATAGTGCAGAATATCCGCTGCTTTCCAACGGAGAATCGAGCTAATAACGTTAAACTAGTTTCACCTTGTATACTATATTTAAATGCAGTAAGTACATTGAGAGTTGTTAACTTGACCCTTGAACGGTTTAGCCGAGTGCATTGCACCAAGTGCATCTTTACATTCTGCAGCGTCATTTGCATGAACTCGTCAAATGTTTATTGTGCACCATTATTGTTGTCGAACTCGTAAACTGTACACAAATATGTATGTGAATATACGTACATATCCGGATTAAAGCAGTGCTATTTTCAGGTCAGACATCGCACTTACATATGTATGTATGTATGTATGTATTATATATAGTTAGCACACAAAGATCATATGATACAAAATTTTTGTCTTGATTGACTTTCTCTTGTGCAATTTATTACAATTTTCCATTGTTTGTATTGATTTTCGCACCACAATACACATACGCATGTCGTGTGATACATTATGTTATATTCTATAAAGAAAATTCATTATGATTTCATGTATTATATTAAAAAAAATTAAATAGTTTTATCATCCAAATCATTAAGTTGAAATAATTCCATTTTCATAGCATCATCGATAAAACCGGAATAGTATCATCGAAAATTGTTAAAAGATGTTGACTTTTAATATAATTATATTCAACGGTTTTATTTTTTTTTCCGCCTCTCGTTGAATCATCTTAGGTTTGAAAAGGTCAATATACTATGAACAATGCAAAGCTTTACTTTTAAATTATACATATTTTGCATCGATGAAGTGTATAGAATATACTACATTCTATCAATATTTGAGATGAATTTCAGTTGAAAAACATTAATTCGTTTTGTCAGTGGATGAAAATATTTGCATAATTTATGCTCATTCCTCATTGTGCGCGCGTTGACCCCTAGAATAAAAACAGTGATTGAAAATATATCTACAAACCAATGCTTTAGTCTCAACTTTTAACAAAATAAATATAATACGTGCTCTCAGTACAATAAACAATATATTTTAAAAATTATCACACACTTTCACTTTACACCGATTATGATGTCCCACTTTTATACGATGACTTGCTCGAATATGAGTTTTCTAATACATACATACATATGTGCATACTAAAACGATAATAGCATAAACACAAGACTGTTGCATAATTTTGATTTCATATTACACTGATAGCTCGCAACAAAAGTTCCGATAATATTTAACTAAGAGTAGAACAAATCCAGTGCTAAATACTCTCACCAACAATGTGAAACTCCAAAATTCGATGGCCTCAAAGTATTTTATTGGTGTATATAAAATATATTTTCAAAAACTTGTAGAATCCGACCGCATTCTTAACAATAAAATTCGAACAAGTTATTTTGCGCATCGAAATCTAGATTTAACATCATTTTTTAGGTCAAATTCTACAAAACCTACTCACTATTCATTATTTTTGCGTATTTGCGTGATAAAATAATCTACAATTAAAATCGTTAAAGACAAACTGTAAGTTCTTCTGGCCTAAGAGTCACAAGAGAACGATCGGGTATCGATCAGGTTTTGCAGGAAATTGCAACGTTGCTAGTCACAATATCTTCTTCGTTGATGTTATAAACAAAATTCCATAAAATAATCATTAAGATTTACGATAACAAACGATTACGTTGTCAAAATAAATGACACGTATGAATGACCCGGAAATTTTGCGAAAATCTACTACGAAAGAGATTTATATATGTACATATATGTATGTTATTTCACTACGGACATGAATAATTTTACAGTTATGTAAGGGTTGACATCGTCTTGTATAAATATGTATGCAGACGTTGATTGCATATTGACTTATGTACAAGCGACATGCGCAAATTCAACAGGACGTGCATGTTTTAATGGACAATGCACAAATATAATTAATGCGAGGCGTGTATCTTTCAAAATGCACACGAGAACGGGGGAAAAAACATTATCGATCTTTTCGTTTATTTTTGTGCATAAAAACATACAGAGCGAACGTACCTGCAATAATATATACTTACACTATAAAACTGCGATCGTAAAATCTGCATAGTTATACTTTAAAATAAATAAAATAAAGATAAATCACCGCGTTGACCTTTATTTGACAGTATCATCAAATGCTATAAAACCAGTTTTGAATTTTATGAATTCGATTCATATTCAAATCTCATATGTTGGCAAACAAAACATTGTTTTTATAAGCTTTTCATCGATGCATGTATGTATGTATGCATGTATTCTCAATATGATTTTTTATTAATATTGTCGTTTCAGGTAGACCAGACAAGTGTACAAAATCGACAAGGCAGAAATATCTTCGGTGGAATATGGGGTAACAGACCGCCTGCTCATGACTCTCCGCCAGCTTCTTGCTCCTGCTGTAAGGAATAAAAAATAAATAAAAAAACTTGTAAAAAATCATTATCTTATATGTAACAGCGCTATTTTGTATGGCTGTGTGCGATAACGCTCGCTGTACGTCACATCTAAAACACTGCCAACAAAACGCACGGATATAAAAACGAAAATAAAACTTCAACATACATATGTACATATATATATGTATATATGTATACTGTTTGCTACCAATATTTCCTCTAGGGCAATATTATCAGAGTATTTTGATCCATCTATTGAAAATGTATTTAATTAATTAATTGATTTTTCTATTGGTGTTTTATATTGTAATGCAGGTAGGTAGGTAGTTTTTATTATTTTTTTCATATTAAACAATTAGATATAAATATTAAATTAAATATATTTAATAGGCATTTGAAAAAAATACGACCGCGTGCGGATCCAATACAGGACCGATACATTTCTTTTATTTTATTTTATTTAATAACTTAATATTCCATAACCCATGCGATGATATTTCATCGGGCACAATACTTGTAATATATATAAAAACGGACGCGATGTATGTATATTTGTGGGTATGTATGTATGTGGCGGATGCGCCGACACGTATGGAGATTTAAATAAAAACAAATTTTAGAATACCAGGAGTATACGATATACATAAGGATGTGGCGTGACGACCGATCGTGTCGAGGAGACGCAGGGAAGTGGGGGGGGGAGTGTGGAGCGTCTGACGTGTGCTCCTGATGTTTAGTGCCTGACTTGGAATGGACGACGTCAGCGTCAGATGCGCTGTGCGGGAGTGTACACACATACACACATTCATTCATCATTTCGAACGGGTTAACGGGTTGGATCGGTGAGCGTGTAATGCACACACTCAACTTTTTTCTAGTAATACGTGCGCGCGCCTTTAAATTACCTTACATTATATTTATATAAAACATATAATTTTATATTAATTTGTGTATTAATTCCTTGCCGAAATCACCCGTTGAAATTAACGGGCAAAGCACTAGTTTATAATACAAATTTAAAATATCCATTCATATGGCTTAAGATTAAATGTACATACATATGTATGTATGTACATATTCCATATAAACACATGCGGCATAATAAACTGACGATTTGTACCCACCTTTTTTAATGTTAAATTAAAATAATTTAAATAATCACAAACTAACTTTTTAACGATAAGTTGAGAAATATTTGTTAAAAAAAATATTTTCATAAATATTTATCGTTTTTGGTTGAGACGTGTTTAAAATAAGAGTCACGCGTGATCAGTTCCGGTAGCGTTTGTAGTGTGTAAATTTTAAAAACCACGGTTTGGGATAGTATCTAAAAATGTGATTTTTGTGAAAGACATTTTAATTTGAAATAAGTGTTAATTTAATTTATATAAGTAATATGTTTTTTTTTATAAAATTTAAAATATATAAAATTTATTAAAATGAAATGTCTTAAATACGAAAAGACGGCATTAACATCGACTGATCGGTGGTTGCACTAATGCTAACCAGTGAGAGTTTCCCGGGTTCAAGCCCTGGGTTAACCTTGATTGAAAATAATCGGAAGTATTTCTGCAGTGTTGCTGATCAGACTTGGATATTTGTGACTCCAAGTCGATCGTTTCCTATCAGAGTTTGCCAACTTATCTGATTTCATTGTTGAAACGGTTCGTCATCAAATTAGCAAAACCATCCTACCCACTATGTCACTACTATTTGAATAGGATTTCAAATTTATATATTTACAAGTTTAATAGCATATGTGTTGCTCAGGGATAAATTATAATGGCATCATGGGAAAATACATGTATATGTATAATATATGAAAATAATCATCAGATTATTATGCCGCACTTAAAATATATCATATAATTAAAACAGAAAGTAGAACTATTGCAGTATTGGATTAAATAAAAATATATACTTATATTTCCGATGTATCCCATCGAATACTTTCATCTGTTTGAGCATTGAACACGTGACACATTTAAACTTTAAATTATTACCAACTCACACGAACCATTCTAGAGCGTATTTTTTTTAACCGTTAATCCAAGTTCGCTCTTTGCATATTTAAAATGTCCAATGCCGAGTGAATATTGATCAGGTCCAAGAATTTCTCTCGCATTGTCCCTGTTCGAAAGTGTACTCGATAGTTTTAAAGTAACCGGTTACATGTGACTTAGAAAAACTTTTACTGTGCACGCATGCACAAATTGTGCAACATTTATGCAACTCGATACACACATATATATATTATACTTATCTATGTACATATATGTGTGGAAATATAGCCTACATAAGCATGTTATTGGTTCCAGCATGCGGCGATAGAAACGATGAGTCGAGAATCGTCGGTGGACAAGAAACAAAGCCTAGAGAATTCCCTTGGATGGCCAGGTTGTCGTATTTCAATAAGTTCTATTGTGGAGGCGCACTTATCAGTGATAGATACATTTTGACAGCTGCTCATTGCGTCAAAGGGTATATATTCTTATATATAATTTACTTAAATCTCTAATTATATAGTGCTTTGTCTTCTCATATATTTTTTTCTATTTTCAGGTTCATGTGGTTTATGATTCGCGTGACTTTCGGCGAGCACAATCATTGTAATGAAACCCGTCTACCCGAAACTCGTTTCGTCCTAAGAGCCATCACACATGATTTCAGTTTCAGCAACTTCGATAATGATATAGCACTGTTGAGGCTGAATGAACGTGTACCTATAACTGATTCAATAAGACCCTTATGTCTTCCCGAATCCCAAGGTTCAACTTTGATCTAATTTATATAGTTAATGTTGATTTATTCTGTTGTAAAAATAAAATTCTAAGAATTGAGAAATAAAAATAAAAGTGAGAAAGAAAATATGAAGTGAGAAATAAAATTTGATATAGTAATTAATAAATCTTTTAAAAAATATACTTAAGTATAATAAATTTTAATTGAAATAAGTTCAAAATTTCAAATATTGCTGTTAAATTTTGTTAAAATATTTTGTTAAATTCTGAGACTAATTTTATAGAAATTAAAGAAATATTTGAATAAATTAAAAATACATTTTACAGATAACTTGTACGTGGGCACTTTGGGTGTTGTGACAGGATGGGGTACTCTAAAAGAAGATGGAAAACCGTCTTGTTCCCTTCAAGAAGTAGAGTTGCCTGTTATCAGCAATGAAAGTTGTCGAAAAACCAATTATTCCAGTTCGATGATCTCAGACAATATGATGTGCGCTGGATATCCTGAAACGGGGGGAAAAGACTCATGTCAAGTGCGATTACCAATTATCAAAATTCTAAATAATATAAATTCGGTTAAGTAAAAGATATATTTGTAAATGTAGTAGATTTTAAATAACATTTTTTATTTTCTGATTTTCAGGGTGATAGTGGAGGTCCAATGGCAGCTGAAAGGCCTGATCATAAATATGAAATAATCGGTTAGTTTACATATATACTGCAATTAAATTTATATTTTTTATTTATTTTATTTTATTATATGTTATTTATTATAAATTTAATAGGTGTTGTCTCATGGGGTAATGGTTGTGCAAGGAAAGGTTATCCAGGCGTTTATTCCCGAGTAACAAGATATTTGCCATGGATCAGAGAGCACACTAGTGATAGTTGCTTCTGTACAGATTGAAACAAAACGACATCTATAAAATACATAAAATACTTATGTGAAAAATGGGCTATAATTTATTTACCCAAAATCATGACCATATATTTTATTTGACTATTCATGATAACTTTAAATCATCTAGAATTGTGCCATCAGAAATCTTTATAAACATTTATACTATTCCATATTTGAAATTGGATGATTTTGTTGATTAGTTAAATATATGTATTAAGTCTATTTTTCATGTTATAATAAATTCGTGTGCATACATTTCCACACGAATAATACAGTGCATTTCAAACTACATCAAAAACTAATCACAAATTTGTGATAAAATATGACTAATTTAATAATATTTATTTTTATAAAAATTTTAGTCCTAAAGTAGGATAGATTGGGAGAAATTATGGAGTAAAATCTGTAAATAAATCCCGCATTCTCATATACTTTATTATTTAATAGTTTAATAAATATTTGATACCTATTTAATAATTTTATATGAAAATACACGTACATACATATTTACAAATACATTATAAAAAAGTTATTTTCTAAATCCTTATCCTTTCCTACATCTACATATATACATATGTACTTTAAATTATATACAAATCATTTCACAATTTGTCTTTAGTTATGTATATATGTACATACATACATACATTTGTACATATGTATTAATAATATTATTTGATCGTAGATGCTAACAGATATGTTAGCAGGGTATTTTTTTTAATATGCTTTGTTTTGTTTCCTCCATTAAAATAATATTTTAACATAATTACATTAAATTGACAAATTAAAGACAAAAACTGAACGAGCTAATGTCCGTTTATATTATCCAGCACTTCACGTCAACATCTTTGTACAACACAGCACAGCACTGCACGGAAAAGAATACTTCTGTTCATTCTGTACGGCACTGCTCATTTTCGGGACGTTCATGTTTGTCTTGGCCGAGTGCAAGGCAAAATCGGATTACATATACATTACAAAGCGTAACGATACGGTACAATATTGATTGCGGTATATCGTCAAGTAAATTTTGTCACAATATAGCGAAAAGATTCATATGCACATGGCAACACTTTCGTTAGTACGAGTGCACTCGCAACTATGACGTCACGTCATGTGTGAATGTTTCCACAATGGCCAAAGAAAACCGGTTCTGTTTGTTACCTTTCGGTGACATGTACTGTTGTATAATATAAATGGATCGTGTCGGTTGCTGCTGTTACAATACATCACATTCACATTACGGAACATATGAATGTGTCCATATATTTATTTATTTATTTATATGTAATTTTAGCTAGTTAGCTAATTTACTATTTTACACTTACATATATTAATTACATTACTTAATTTTGTGCTGTCCCTCACAAAGGTGTTTTCTCGCACCTCTCAAGAATGCATCCACATTCTTAGATTACCAGACGCACTCAGGGAGGGCGTTATACATGAGAACACCCTTGTGAAAGACACCCCCAGCTGTCTTTTTTTTTTACTCTACATATATAATGTATTAAAGAATATTTTTTCTACTTTTGTTTACGTGCGGTTGCCAGCTAAATTGTGCATAAATATATATATCATCATCATCATCATCATCATTTACAGCCATTCGCCATCCACTGCTGGATGAAGGCCTCTCCAACACGCTTCCACTCGTCTCTGTTTTGCGCAACACTCATCCATCTCATTCCGCACATTTTCCTAATTTCGTTCACCCATCTTCCTTGCGGTCTTCCTTTTACTCTTTTGCCTTCTCTCGGGTACCATTCAAGCACTTCTTTTGTCCACCTTTCGTCCATCCTCCTAGCTACGTGACCCGCCCATTGCCATTTCAATCTCTTCACTCTATCCACTATGTCCACTACCCTTGTCATATTTCTCACCCACGTGTTCCGCTTCCTGTCTTTCCTCGTTATGCCAAGCATACAGCGTTCCATACTTCTTTGAGTGCATTGGATTTTATTTTGCATCTTGGCGTTCAGTGTCCAAGTTTCACATCCATACGTCATCACTGGCAAAACGCATTGATCAAAGATCCTTTTCTTCAGGCAGAGTGGCATTTTTGATTTAAAAACAGCATTCATCCGTCCAAATGCACTCCACCCTAATTTCATACGTCTCTTTATCTCTTCATTTTTACTACCAGACATGTCAATTATTTGACCTAAATATAAATAATTATTTACTACTTCTACTGGTTTATCATCTAAGGGGATGCTATCAGGCATGCAATAACTATTGAACATTAGTTTAGTCTTATCTACGTTAATTTTTAATCCTACTTTTCTACTTTCCCTGTCCAGCTGTGTTAGTCTGATAAGTAGGTCAGCTGAATCACGAGCTACTAAAACTATATCGTCTGCGAACCGAAGGTGACTCAAAAAGCGACCATTGATGTTTACTCCGGCTGTATCCCAATCCAATTTCCTGAAAACTCCCTCAAGCACCGCATTGAATAACTTGGGCGAGATTGTATCTCCTTGTCTTACTCCTTTTCCTATGCTAAATCTATCTGTACCTGAAAAAATTTTAACCGAAGCTGTGGCATTCTTATATATTGCAGCTAACAGTCCCACATAGGGTTCCGGCACTCCCTGTGTTTTTAGAGCGTTAAGTACTGCATTATGACTAACTGTATCGAAGGCTTTCTCATAATCGACGAAACCTAGGCACAATGGCCGTTGATATTCGTTGGCGCGCTCGATTAGTTCGCCAACTACTTGGAGGTGGTCCATTGTGCTGAAATTTGCCCTAAACCCTGCCTGCTCTATAGGTTGGTTCTCGTCGAGGATATTTTTCAGCCTTTCTGTAATAACCTTCGTGAAGAGCTTGTAGACCGCTGAAAGTAGACTAATGGGTCGGTAGTTCTTGATATCGCTTTTGTCGCCTTTTTTGTGTATTAAAATGATAGTTGCGTTATTCCATCCTTCTGGTATAGCTTGGTTCTGGATGCATTTGCTGAAAAGCCTAGCTAAGATATTAATTAGGGGGGGGCCGCCACATTTTAGTAAGTCAATGGGAATATTATCTTCCCCTGGGGTTTTACCGTTCTTTGCAGTTTTTAGCGCGGCCTCTACTTCGCTAGGCAATACTGCAGGAACCCTTTGGCCGTGTGTCGATTCCAGAGCGGGGAATTGGCCGTTGTCGTTCTCGTATAGTTTTGCATAGAACGTGTAAACTCTGTCTATGATTTCTTCTCTATTCCTAATTATTACTCCGCTCTCTGATCTGATTGCGATCATTTGGTTTTTGCCTAAGAAAAGATCCTGTTTGCACTTTTTCAGGCTACGGTTATTTTTAATGGTATTTTCTATTAGCTTGCTGTTAAAATCCCTGACATCCCTGACTATTCTCTTTTAAATTTCCTTATTTACTAGATTGTATTCTTGCTTATTATTATCCCTATCTAAATTCCTTTTATGCTTAATTAGGTTTTTTGTTTCCGCTGAAATTTTGCTTAATTTAATCTGTTTCCTGAATCCACCTAATTTCTTACCTGTTGAGGTTAGAACCGAACTAATTACAGTGTTCAATTCCTCGATGTCTGCTTCTGGGTTTAATTTCCCGTATCGATTTCCAAGTTCGAGTTCGAATTCCTTTTTCCTAGACCTTAGTTGAGCGAAATCTGGAGAGTTACTGCATCCTTTTATTAATTTCCTACGTTCGCAATTTATATTAATGGCCATCTTGGCACGGACTAATCTGTGATCGCTACCTATATCTACTTTACTTAAAACACTAACGTCTTTAACGGAGTGCAGGGCATTTGTTAGGATGAAATCGATCTCGTTTCTGTCTCCTTTAGGACTCTCCCAAGTCCACTTATTGTTGGTGTTTTTCCTGAAAAATGAATTAGTGATAAAGAGCCTGTTGTGTTCTGCGAATTCTATGAGGCGATCGCCTCTGTCGTTTCTTTGGCCGGTACCAAAATTGCCTACTGCTCTTTCTGTATTTGCCTTTTGTCCTATTTTTGCGTTAAAGTCGCCCATGATTATTTTAAAGTGGTGACGGCTATTATCGTATGCGTCCTGTATTTTTTCGTAGAAGTCTTCTATTTCCTCGTCTGGGTGGCTAGATGTGGGGGCGTACACTTGGAAGATTTGACAAGTGTACCTGCTCGAGATTCTTAATACTATATAGCATATACGTTCCGATATGTCACTTATTTCTATAATATTTCTTTCTATTCTCTTATTGATAAGAAACCCTACTCCTCCTATTCTACCATTTGGTAGCCCTCTCCAGTAGAGACAGTTACCACTTTTTAGGATTATTTGGTTTTGCTGTTTTCGTCTTACTTCACTAAGTCCTACTATATCCCATTTGATATTTTCTAATTCATTCTCTAATGCAAGCACACTTCCTTCACTCGATAACGTTCTTACATTGTACGTGGCTAAATACAGGTTTCTATTAGCTAAGCTATCATCCATCGTCACTCTTACCTTGTTGGAGGTTTGGATATTATTTTTCTCGCATTTATCCAAGATGTGTTGAGAAAAAGGCGGTACTTGAGAGAGATTTCCATTCAAGGAGTGAGTTCTTACCGCCATAGACTCTTCTCTGTGGTCAGCTTTGACAGATAGTCATCCTAGGTATCACTTGGATCACTTATGAGTTATTACATGCCATTTAACAGGGTTACTTTGTAAGTGAAAGTAGTTAGTTATGATAATAATAGATTAGCAATTGTTATACTACTTTTTTATAGATCTTTATCGTGAGACGCCTCTTTGGAGACAACGGATTTATATATGTGAGTGCGGTTTGCAATTTAATATTTTAATAATAACTTTAGTAAAGAATATAAAATTACACGAATTACTTTAATATAATTTAAATATGAAAAAGAACTGATAGACAGTTGGGAAACACCGTTTCTGTTTGCTATTATTCTATTAAGTAAAGTTCGTTAAAGATTTTTGGCTGGAAGCAATTATGTGGAAGATTTATTGCTTCTGTGGGACCGACTGAAGGACCCTTTTTTTGTATTCAGGTAAGGAGATGTATCTCGTTCGTATATTCTTTTGCTCAGATTTGACACAAAAATTAGCACAAAATTTTTCGAAATAACTGATATAAAACCGCTTTTTACGACCGATTTGCTGTTTATTTTTACACTTAAATTATACTAGGATGCAATTAGTAAAATAAGTGATTAGATGGTTAAGTTTTTAGATTAAATTTCGTGCAATAGCCGGGTTTAAGCGAGTAATAGCGGGAAGAACGCAAAAGCACGTCTTCCCCGCATGACACGAAAGACCGAACTCAAATATATATATATATATATATATATATATATATATATATATATATATATATATATATATATATATATGTATATCGCAAGTATATACCGTTATACATACCTGTCCATACGCAGCTATTAAAATATTATATTTATCAATAACCATTATTAATAGACACTAGTCTAGCAGCTTTCGATAGATCATCTTTGGAACAGAAACTTGACATATCGGGCCGACGATCTAATTTTTAATCTATATATAAAAACAAAACTAGTCTTCTAGTACAACTTTCGCACATGTTATCAATTGGATGAAAAATAATTTGGCGATCAGTTTACAATTGGACTCGGAAGACTAATCATCTCGATTTTCAACCGTTTGCAAAGTATGAAGACTTTAATCTTGTTCGCTCTCGTGGCACAAGCATTCAGCTTCCCATCTGAAATCAATGTAAGTAATACTCATTCGGAAACTTAGAAAGAATAATATTGAAGATAGTATTTTATATTTAATTTTAATTTTAGGTAACTCCAAGTGGACGAGGAGTATTCGACTCATTTTTGGAAAGCGCTTCACGACTCTGTCTCTGCAGTATGTTCATCATGCTCTAATACATATTAAAAATTGAAATACAAAGCATTATTTGAAATATTTTATTTTATTTTAAATCAGGATGCGGCTTCCCAAATCGAGAAATGAGATCTGTTGATGTCGACGTAGATACCTCCAAAATAAGCCAAAAAGTAATTAAAACGGAGAGTAAGACCGATCAGGCCAAACCAGTGGACGACCCCCCTAGTGTGAGTATTGAAAAATCAGCCGTACAATATGAAGAAGATGAAGGGCAGTCTAAGTTAATCGGAGGTGATGTACCACCGACGCATTCATTCCCTTGGTTAGTTCTGATTATGCGGGATGGAGAAGTAGTAGCTGGAGGAGCTCTTATCACCGACAGACACATAATCACTGCAGCATCACCTCTAGCTTCGTATGAACCTATCTAATCACTAAGCTACAACCTGAATATGCATATTACGATAAAATTTAAATGAATTTTCAGAGCCGTGGCTTACGACGTCAAAGCTAGGGTATCAGTTCACGATCAGTGTGCAGGAGATGTTACTTCAAGCAACGTCAGTATAGAAGCAATCGTCGTACATCCAGCATATGCTCAAGCTTCACGTGCTCACGATATTGCCTTATTACGTCTTAGCAATTTATTGCGATTTGATAAGCGCATTCATCCAATCTGCTTGCCTAATGCACGTGAGGACTCGTTTTACTGTATTCGAGTTTTGATGAGTTTTCGTTGGAATCAGTAGTTAAAAGGTTCGGATTTCAGGTTTAAATCATGGCACCATTGCAACAGTCATATCTTGGTTATCGCTCGAAGGAAAAATGAAAACTACAAGTTGTGAACCTAGACGAGTTCGTCAACCGATCCTTCCCGAGGATGATTGCTCACGTGCAGTCACTTCGCCACATTTGCTCACTTCAGATAAGTCTTGTATCGGAGTTTATGGATCGAGAACAGTGATATGCTCGGTAAGTTTAGATAAAATCTTTTTTAATACTTTTTTTAGACTTATATATTAATTGTTATATTTTTCAGGGTGATGTTGGGTCTCCGATTCAAGCTCCCGTTAGTGGCGGGCGATATGAACTAGTGGGTATTTTGACTGACACTAATGTATGCGAAAGCGCAACTAATGCCACTTTGTTCGTTCGAATTTTTGATCACATCAATTGGATTCGAGATACAATTACATCGGATTGTACTTGTCGCTTGTAAACATAAAATATATTTATTTTTGTAGTTTTTGTTTTTATTATTAAATTTTAAAAAAGCTTACTTGACGTGTTTTAATCATTTCAATACCCAACATGTGTAAATGTAAATCGATGTTTTTCGATATTTTATTTTCATCGTTAGAAAAGTAGCCAGCAACATCAGCAACACAATTAATGACAAATTATATTTAAGTATAGAAACGAAGAGTTCATTTAACGAGAATTGGGGAATCCAGGCCCACCGCCTCATTTGTCACCATTATTTGAATTTAATTTCAAATTTATGGTTATATTATAAATTTATATATAGTACATATGTACAAAGTAGGCCATATGTGTGGCTTTGGGGGCAATTCCGTAAAGCCACCACGGTGAAATAAAAAATAAAAAAATTCTTACATGGTTACATTTAAGTTGCTTTTATAATTGTATGTATGTAAGTTTTGGTTCGTAGAATCCGTGACGTTAAATTTAATAAAAAAACAAATGACTATTCAAATAAATTTAAATAAAATAAAACTATTCAAATAAATTTAATAAAATGTTTACTATTAGATTAGCCATGTTTAAGCAGTTTATGTTACAAATACCGAGCGAAGACGGGTTAAGCCACTGGTATTATATAAAACCGACTCGTAAATAATGTGTTCCTCAAGTGAAAAGATAATGAAAAAGATGACTACCGTTTACACTGCACAAATTAAGCTTACACGTTGATATATTTTTTTTATTAAAAATTTCCATCAGATTAAAATTGGCTATAGCACATTTTGCGCCAAATTTATATGTGAAAAACATACTGAACCGGTTCCAAAATTTGGGGCCGCGACCCGACTCGCCAGAGCACTGCCCTCATACGCCCACCCATATATGTATAATACATAATATGCATGTATGAATATATATAATATGTATGTATGTATACAAAACACAATCAATCTTACCATGGTTTTCAATATACATACAAATGATATTTAATTTAAGTATTAAAATACAACTGCAATTAAGAATGTTCAGACATCATTTACCATACATACATATGTACATACGTATTTAGATGTATGCATGCACAAAGAAATTTGTTATTTTTTGCATGTATGTATGGGTGAGCATGTACGAACATCATTCATCTGTCCAAGGTCCATCTATCATAATCTTTCAGATCCCAGATCCCTTTTCAAATCCCATGTTTGTGTCAACATAGATGGGTTAATTTATTTGTAATTTTATGTTTTGTGGCTACTTCAGTTATTATTTGAACTTTTGCTGTTAATGTTTTTTAAAACAATCTCTTATTTTCTACCATTGTGACGCATTAGAAATTCCTGTAATGCCACAAAGGTCCAAGCTTTAAATAAATAAATAAATAGCAAAATTTCAGTATTAAATGTTAGTTTTATCAATTTAATGGTTAAAATGAAATGAACACGATGATGATTCTATTCGTCCTTTATTTATATTAAGAAAAATAATAATATTCTAAGTTAAATTCTTTTAATTATAATGATTTTCTCAAAAATTGAATTCAGGCATATACATACATATGTAGTATGTATGTAACAGTAGCGTGCCGTCCATGCATGCTGTGGATGCTGCGCATCCCTTAAAATTTACGTCAAAAATATTTTCGTACCGTTTGTTTTCTGAATTTCTTAGTTTTATTTATCTTTCATTTATTTTTGATTACGTGATTATGATATATACGATCTTTTGTCTGACCCAAAATTTACATAAACGAGCACCCCCGTTGAAAGGCCGTGGCCGTCTGCGCAAACGGTGCTTGTTTCCCATCACGCTTGTATTACCATGTATGCTGAAGTTCTCTACAAATCTTTTGCGCATGCGCACAAGTGAACTGTTACTCATGCGTATGCGCATGAGTGAGACGACTCTACATACAGACGTCAAGTGTCGTGCAACACTTGATCTGGAAACAAAATCTCATTTTGCTTATGTATGGACTTGATTCGCTTTTTTTATGTATGGACTTTCGCTTGATTCGTTGATTGATACTTCGCACGTTACGTCCTAAGTTATTATTTATTATGGCCCTAAATATAGATAGCCAAAGTAACAATTCAAGTGGATTTATCGTCGTTGTTAATAATATATATATATATATATATATATATATATATATATATATATATATATATATATATATATATATATATATATATATATATATATATATATATATATATATATATATATATATATATATATATATATATATATATATATATATATATATATATATATATATATATATATATATCTGGTAGTCTGCGCTCATCATTGTTTTCATGATTGATTGTGATTTATGAGTGAAATTTTGATTAACTCTCTTCCATTTGGGCCTTACAGGGATGTTTTGTATTTGTAGTTGTTTCTTACATATTTATTGAAACTGGCTGTAGGTGCAAGGCATTCCTTATGCTATATTTTATTTGATATTTTTACTTTATCTGTTATTATAAATGCTATTTTTTATGTATGTATGGATGTATTTATGTTTATGTTAATTGTTATTTTGTTTTTTTTCTTTTTTGTGTTATATTTTTTGACCATTGTGGCGCTTTAGGAATTCCTGTTATGCCACAATGGTCTGTTTAAAATAAATAAATAAATATATATATAATTATATAGAAACAGTGGTTATATTTATTTAATTGTAGCACTTGTACAACTGAATCAGGGTCAATGGAAAACTCTTTAATGATATTATGTGATTTTCGATATGCTGTCGGTGCCCTCTCCAAGACAAAAATATATTATTTTATAAAAATTGTACAGGCCTTTGGAATCCTTGAATATAACGGGACCAATACTGAATCAGGATATACTGGGAATGACCGGTTATATCGCGATTGAAACCACCGACGTAATATAAAGATTCGAAAATCTTCCAGAATGTTTCAGTTTGTCGTCGATCGCCATGAATTTCCATTTTCTTTTACTGTCTTTGGTGATTTTCATCGTTTGTGTTCGATCTGCAAAAGTATTCACCGTCGAAAAAATCTTAAATCTTAAATTCTTATAATTAAATATTAAATATTAAAAAGTTTCAATAAAATTTCAGAGCAACGATGAAAATGAAAACCAGAGCTATATAAAAGGAGTGCTGAGCACGTTCCTCGGGGGAGGGCAAGCATTCAGAACATGTCATTGCAGTAAGTTTTAAAGTATATAAATAATTTTTGAGAAAATTTTCATTTATAATTACATATTCTGTTCAGGATGTGGACTCTCTGCAGAAGACAAAAACCGAAAAGTGAACCAACTGGGACAAGGTTTAGCTATTTTATCCGGATTTAGTCCAAACTTAGGAGCCCGTATGGTAGGAGGAATATCCCTAGATCCTCACGCTTTACCTTGGCTTTCTTTGGTTTTGTATAATGGAGTTATAGTGGCAATGGGAGCTTTAGTATCTGATCGTCATATTCTTACATCAGCATCACCTCTTATCAGGTTAATCATTTGTTTTGTTTCCGCATTGATATTTTAGTTTGTTCACCTTGGACATAAATCTATGTATATGTATAGACTTTGCCATTTTCCTCACCATTACTAAAAAAACAAGATTATATACATATGACATATATGCCTACAAAAACGTCCATTAAATAAAATAATATGATTTAAATATTTATTTATGCATATTACAGTGCAACTCCTGCTAATACCAAAGTAACTTTGGGTGCCCACAATCGATGCGTGCTCGATTCCTCTGGAAACTACAGTATTATTAGCATAATCTTACATCCTAATTTTGATTTTGGAACAAGAGCTCATGATCTTGCTCTTTTAAAACTTTCAAATTTCATCGCATTCGATAAACGCATTATTCCAATCTGCTTACCAACGAAGTGTAGGTTGTATTTTAATACTTTATATAAGCTGTGGTTGGCTACTTATAATTGTTTCTAATGTTTCAGTACCTAATTTTCTGGGTCAACATGTAACTGTTGCTTCATGGTCAGATATTCCCGTTGCTCCCTCAACAGCACCTGTTTATACTTGTGTACCCAGAAGATTGCGATTACCCGTTTTAACAAACACCGAATGCTCGAAAACTATTACCAATTCGACACTGCTTACGTCAGATAAAAACTGCTTGGGGTTGATTGGTTCTAATGGCGTAATTTGTACGGTATGAAAATTTATTGATTGTTCTAAAAATTATTTGTTAAGTAAACATTTAGATTTTCCAACGATAACCTTGGAATAAATGTACATAGTAAAAGTTCAATAATTAACAGCCTTGTACATATGTTTAAATTTTAGTCTGATGTTGGTGCACCAGTCCAATTCCAAACTCTTACAGGTCATTATGAGCTAATAGGAATTATTACAGACGCCAACGTATGCAATTCTCTCAATAGTACATTATACATAAGGATCAGCGATCATCTTCAGTGGATCAAAGAGCACATTAGATCGGATTGTACTTGCTTCAAAATATAAAAATTATATGTAATTTAAGAAAAAAAATATACAATCGAAAATAATATGTATTTTTCTTTCGATCCAAAATCAAATCAAAGAAAAAAATTCGGGTGTGACCAACCGATGACTTTATCTATGTATTTGAGGAATTTAAGAAGGTTACAAAACAAAATTCTATATTGAACCGTACAGACAGATATAAAATACTAATAACTATGATAGCGATACAAATTGAACCCAAATGTATGAAAACTTGCACAAGACAAAAGTTCTACTTTCAGTTGTCGGATTTTGTTCAAATTTTTTTTCTTACTTAAAATCAATATAATTATTATACACATTACATATCAAGAGGATAAAAATAATTTAAAAGGTCAAAATAAAATAATGAAATATTGTTTAAAAAAAAAATACTACTTCCGGTTTACGAATTTTGACCAAAACAGTAGCAGCTCTAAGTTAGTACATAAAAAATACAAATATAAATTTTCAGCTTAATACGATCAGGGATGTGGACAGAATCCAGGCGACAACATTTTTGACCGTTCTAAGAGGAAAAAATCCCACTTCCAGTTTATTAAATTTTGTGATTATTGTTATTTTCATCACCTGATACAAGAATTATACTTGAATTTTTTCGTGAAGAACACACATGTTTAACGGGTCGAAAAAAATATTGGATGAAAAATAGAACAAGAGTTAACTGCCACTTCCGGTTGAGGGATGCTTACCAAATTTTATACATAACTTGGTATTAAGCTTAAACTTGTAGAAAGGTTTCTGAGAAAAATATAAAAAACCTCGATTCTTTAGAGTAAAAGTACTACTTCCGATTCAGATAAAAATATTTAAAAAATATAAGGTTATAAAGATTACTATTTCTATTACATGTAAAAAAAAAATTTCAAATCCCACAAAATCCACACACACATTTTTTTCTATTATACATATATCATGAAAACGTGATCAGTGATCAATTCTGGGTTCGAATCAGTCAAAATCTCGAGTTCAAATTTTCGCATGATCACAAAACTTCATCTATTGTTACTAGGTACATACATAGATAAAGTAAAAATAAATAATCGAAAATAATATCAATTTTTCTTTCGGTCCAAAATCAAATCATAATCACTTTACATACTCGTTCATACATATGTATGTATATACAAATCGCTACCGATTATAAAATTTGGAAAATACACATTCAAGTCACTCCAAATGACGGTGTGCTATTGTCGTTTCTCCGTATGAGCTAAATTTACATTGAATCGTATTTGAAGTTAAGTCAAATTACATTATTGTACATACAATGCATATAAATTCGAATTGTTACAAGGCTTATCAGAATCGTTATCAATCCCGAATAAAACAATGGTATGTTCCTATTAGAATTGTTGCATACAACTGATTTTTTACACAAATCTTCTATTTAAATAGCCGACACCAAATTCTGATTCACATTGTTAACAAGTATGCACCATAATACATTGTCAACATGATAGAAATCGCTTGAGAAGTCTATCAAAATTAGAATAGAGCGAATATACCTAAATAATCAAATTCTCGAACAAAAATGGACCGCTTAATTGAAAATTCTTCACCTCAAGAAAGTGCAAATAATGGAGAAACAGTGATAGCTGAAGAAATTTGTGAAACGGACTCGACTTGCAATCTCGGAACTGATTTTGACTATAATAGAAAAATCGTTTGGTTCAATGTTTTCGGATTTGTGGTGCTTCATGTGGGAGCTTTGTATGGATTGTACAAAGGATTCACCGAAGCAAAAACCATCACTGTACTATGGGGTATTTTTTATTTCGAAATTTAATTTCCACTTCATCACACTATTTCTATTTTTCCTTATGAGTTTTCAAAACCATATATTTCAGCTATGGCTATACTTTGGCTTAGTGGTCTAGGCATAACACTTGGTGCTCATCGTCTTTGGACACATCGGAGTTTTCGCGCAGTACTATCACTTCAAATAGTATTGATGATATTACAAACTGTAGCTGGACAGGTACGCATTCAACCCCATTTTTAATATCTTATATACATACATTTGTTAATAATTTGAACAAACACCAAAAACTCTAGAATTGCATTTGGATATGGGTAAGAGATCATAGGCAACATCATCGATACGCTGACACAGATGCAGATCCGCATAACGTCAGAAGAGGTTTCTTCTTCTCCCACATGGGGTGGTTGATGTCTCGAAAACATCCGCTTGTCATCAAAATGGGCCACAACATCAACATGGAGGATCTAAATGCAGATCCTATAGTCATGTTTCAAAAGAAGTATTTAAACATAATTGAAATTAGCTTCGTATTATGGAATTAAGTGCTTATGAAATATTATATTTCAGATATTACAATCCACTCTACTTCCTACTTGCTATCTACATACCTGTAGCGATACCTGTTTACTTTGGAAACGAAACCTGGTCTACATCTTTGTTAATTTGCTACTTCACAAGATACATTATTGCCTTGCACACCACTTGGTCCGTCAATAGTATTGCACACATCTATGGCTATAAACCCTTTGATAAGTACGGGTATATATTTTTTGCTAAAATGAAATTAAATACAACATATTACCATTATTATATATTATCAATTCTAGAAATATATTGGCTGTAGAATCTAGCTTTGTGTCACTCGTAACCTCTGGCGAGGGTTGGCATAACTACCACCATGTATTTCCTTGGGATTATAAAGCTGCCGAATTGGGAACACCTCTTCAGGTGTCCACTCATGTAATAGATGCATTGGCACATTTCGGATTAGCATATGATTTGAAGCAAGCACCCACAAATATGGTAATTAGCTTTTTCCCAGAGTAATTCAAATGATGTTTTCAGGTCAATATGTTTGAATACGTGTGCTAAACTTGAATTTCCTCTGCCTTTCTATTCAATACTCAATCAGAGCTAGAAAGCGATCAGTTGTGACATGCAAAAAAAGTAGTCATTCATTATAATCAAAACTAGTATTAATATTTTTTTTCTTCAGGTAAAATCCCGGTCGAAAAGGACTGGAGATCGAGTATATGAGACTTGTGAAACAGAAAAATCACGCTAAAATATTTACAAATTAATATACATACATATGTACATACATAGGTAGCTAATTCATTGAACTTAATTTTTGACCAATTCATTTTCATAAAAATAATATGCACTTGTAACTAAATATATTGTACGAAAAACAAATTATTCAACATTAATTTTAATGTATTTGACATTATATAAATTATTCCAATATAAAACAATAGTGTTGCGTCGGGGTGGGTGGAGGATCCAAGTAAAAGGCCAACAGTCGTATCACAGCATTTATTGATGATTAAGGAGATACACGCATTGCCAGTGCTCCGTCCAGAATGACATGATATCGCCTACGTACCGCCTTATAAGGGATAGATCTCTCAGGACGTCTAATCTGTTTACCTACTGTATAGTCACGTATTCGGATATGTATTCCCACGGTATGAGAAGTGCAATCATTGTTTAGCTTTCATGCACTTAGCTTGTCGCTTATCCTTAAAACCACTTACCCCGGTCACACGGTCTCTCAGGACGCTACCCGGTCTAATCCGATCGCAATTACTCGGCGGCTCTGTTTAGTATACGTTACAATAGTATCTAATTTTAGTGTAAAGTAGCCGAATTTAAGTTCCGTGTACTTGTCAAAAGTGAATTATATTAAAAATCAAGTTCAATTATTTATTCCCATTACTATATGTATGTACATATATACAGTGGCGGCTCGTCCATACGCACTGCGGAGCTGCAGCACCCCCAAGCAAATTGAGAAAAATGTAATATCATAATATACCTACATAAATTTATGTATATTATATGAAAATATCAATACAATTTAAGCGTTTATTAAGCTCGTCCGCACACCGATACATTCAATAATGATCATACACCGCGGTACTAATATCAGAAAGTGAGGCATCGTTTATGATTTTGGACAGTACGGTTTTCAATGGAATATGCTCGAGTGGGCGAAGGAGAGGCACGGGGAGGGCGCTCGCAGTCAGAAGCTTGGTCTCGTACTGCCACTCCCGACAGTATTTTGTGTTGCGTCGTATGCGCGCGCCCGACACCTGTCGCTTTTTCTCATTCCTTCTGCTTTCGCTTTAAAAGTACAGAAAGAAAATGCCAATGGAAGATCTACTACTAACCGTTGAATCATATCCAATTCTAGATATAGAAAAGCTTCAGAATGAATTAAAAGAGTTTTACAGCTTCAATGATTTATTAACATAGTTAAAATTTATTTCTGCAAACAATTTATGCAAAGTTCTTGAGGAAATAACAAAACTAATTCAAATTCTACTTACAAATTCAGTGACTCCCGCTGAGTGAAAACGGTGTTTTTTGACAATAAAAATAAAGTAAATAATAAAAAATAAAGTAAAAAGTAAAAAATAAAGTAAAAAAATGATCATGAACAATGAAAAATTAACGAAAAGGTGATATACCTTTTTTCAATTGGATAGCTTTAATGATTTATCAACATTGTTAAAATTTATTTCTGCAAGCTGTATTTTTTGACGGTGTTTTTTGTTAATAAAAAGAATAAAGACATATAAATGCTATTATGGCGCATTAGGTTATTCCTGTAATGCCACAATAGTCCAAAACTAACTAACCATAAATAACTATAAGAAACACAATGGTTCAGGAAAGATTCTGTCTATGCTTCTGTCCAAGATGTCAATTGAAAAAAAATTATTATGAATAATGAAAAATTTAACTAAAAGGTGATTGACCTTTTTTCAAGGAAAAAAGACAGAAGAATCAATTTTATAATGGAATAAAAATACATATAATGTTTAATTTTAATAATTTTGATGTAAATAGTAAAACGTAATCCAAATAAACATTTTTTTTTATTTTTAATCAACCGCAGCACCCCCAGATATCTTATCCATGAGTCGCCACTGTGTATATATATACATACATATTTAATATATCTACATATGTATGTATGTATAATATAATAAATGTATTTATATTGTAATTAATGTATGTACAATATATGTATGTATATCATGTGATAAGTGTATGTAAGAAATAATAAATGTATTTTTAATATAATAAATGTATCTATAATATGTACATATAATTTGATATATGTATGTATCTACATATATGTCTATGAGTGTTACGTCTGATTTGTGAAATTGCATATTAAGTGAAGTAATTTAAAATGGTAAGTGAAACATAAAAGAGGTTTGTAAAAAAATTATATTATTCACGAATAAAAAGTCCGTTGCTAAATTTATGAATTGAGTGAATTATCTGCTAAATGCGTTGTAAATAATTCACAACCAGCAGCAGCAGCAGCAAACAAGCCGAGAAAGGAATTTCATCAACTTGCAAGGTTGTCCGGCGATATCTCAAAATATGTCAATTTTCTATTCAAAATGAATATTGCAATCTATAGTCGGGTATTTTATCTTTCATCTGTAGTACTTTTCAGCCTTCAAATCTCTCTAAGTAGTCGTCCAGTTCAAATCAAAAGTCAAAAGTACGTATTTTCACTTGGGATTTTTTCCCACTGTTAATACTATTTTATATTGAAACATATTTATTGGGATAGTGTTCTGGCCACACTATTTTTTGTTTTCGTTTAAAAGGGTTAATTGGAAGTGTGCTGAATTTTAAATTGGTAAAATTGCGAGCTAAATACTCGTACTATTATTAACTCGTATTTACACGAATCATTCAACAACTAAATTTTAGTTTTTTGATATAGAGTTTGTTAAAACAAAGCATTTTTCAGAACCATATTGATGAATATAAACATAGGTGAATAAAAAAAGATTGAATGGTTTGCATTTATCCGTTGTTTTATTTTATCTATTTGAATCGTTTTTTATCTTTTTTTATGTTTCAATAAATACTATTATGTTAGTAAACCTAAAATTTTAATTATAGTTGTTTTTCTCATTTGTTAAAAATCAAAAATTAAAAAGGGCGCATAAAAAGCCAAACATCTAGAAAAGCCAAACAATCGACGACGGCGAGAGCCATTATAGCAAAACTTTGTACCTTATATAAAAAAAGTAGTCTTAAACTCCAATATTTTGTGGCAATATGCATAGGAATTTCCGAAATATAATTTTTCTTGGAACGATTTGGAGGCCACTTAAATTTAGAAGCCACAGATATGCGCCAATTTTGCTGTTCGATAATCCGCCACTGATCCTATCACTTACTCTTTTGAACACCTACACCGAATCCATCTTTCACGATACTCTCCAAGAAGCAGAGGGTATTACGGTAGGCGGCGAAACAATCACCAATATACAATATGCTAATGACACGGCACTAGTTGCTGGCAATTTAACAGACTTGCATAGATATCTAGACCGTGTACGTACATAAAGAAAGCAATCGAAGAGGTCTGCGCATATATGTAGATAGAGTTTTGTGATCATGCGAAAATTCGAACTCGTTTTTCTTTCAGTTACCCATTTTTACTTATATCTACATATGTATGCAGTGGCGGCTCGTGGATAAGATATGTATCTGGGGGTACTGAGGTTGATTAAAAATAAAAAAAATGTTTATTTGGATTACGTTTTACTATTAGCATCAAAATTATTAAAATTAAACATTATATGTATTTTTATTTCATTATAAAATTGATACATATGTCTTTTCTCCTTGAAAAAGGCCCATCACCTTTTCGTTAAATTCATTGTTCTTGGTCATTTTTTTACTTTATCTATGTACTAGCTGTATTACCCGGCTTCGCTTAGTATTTATAATATAAACCGCTTAAACATGAATAATCTAATAGTAAACATTTTATTAAAAAAGAAAAAAAATTAAATTTTATTTTTTTTATTTTTTTTCCTTCTAGGGCTTCGCCCTCGGCGCCCCCTGAGCCTTTGCCCATTAAAAAATAAATCTAATCATTTGTTAAGTGCGTCGCCCCTCTGCACCCCCATGATTAATTGCCGTCTAGGGCTTCGCCCCCATGATCAATTACCGTTTAGGGCTTCGCCCCTATGATTAATTTCCGTCTAGGGCTTCACCCCCATGATTAATTGCCATTTAGGGCTGTGCCCCTCTGCGCCCCCATGATTAATTGCCGTCTAGGGCTTCGCCCCCATGATTAATTGCCGTTTAGGGCTGTGCCCCTCTGCGCCCCCATGATTAATTGCCGTCTAGGGCTTCGCCCCCATGATCAATTGCCGTTTAGGGCGTCACCCCTCTGCGTCCCCATGATTAATTGCCGTTTAGGGCTTCGCCCCCCTGAGCAATTCGGCGTCTATGAATCGAAAAAAAAAATCCAATCATGTGTTCGATGACGTCACCGTTCTACGGACGACGAACGAACCAAGAATACAATCATACTTACAAAGTCTCTTTAGAAATTATTAAGAGATCACGTAGTTTTCAATTGACAGCATAGAGAAAGCCGTCAATCTTTCCTAGTCAATCAAACCTAGCCGTCAATCGTTTCTTATATACATATGTCTGTATTCTTTTTATTGACAAAAAACACAGTTCTGGCTCAGTGGTAGTCATTGGAGTTGTAAGCAGAATTTGAATTAGTTTTGTTATTTCCTCAAGTACTTTGCATAAATTGTTCGCCGAAATAAATTTTAACTGTGTTAATAAATCATTAAAGCTGTGCATTTATTTCCTTGAGTAAAACACTTTTAATTCATTCTGAAGCTTTTCTATATCTAGAATTGGATATGATTCAACGGTTAGTAGTAGATCTTCCATTAGCATTTTCTTTCTGTACTTTAAAAGCGAAAGCAGAAGGAATGAGAAAAAGCGACAGGTGTCGGGCGCGCGCATACGACGCAACACAAAATACTGTCGGGAGTGGCAGTACGAGACCAAGCTTCTGACTGCGAGCGCCCTCCCCGTGCCCCTCCTTCGCCCACTCGAGCATATTCCATTGAAAACCGTACTGTCCAAAATCATAAACGATGCCTCACTTTCTGATATTAGTACCGCGGTGTATGATCATTATTGAATGTATCGGTGTGCGGACGAGCTTAATAAACGCTTAAATTGTATTGATATTTTCATATAATATACATAAATTTATGTAGGTATATTATGATATTACATTTTTCTCAATTTGCTTGGGGGTGCTGCAGCTCCGCAGTGCGTATGGACGAGCCGCCACTTTATGTTTGTGCATACGTAGTAACAATAGATGAAGTTTTGTGATCATGCGAAAATTCGAACTCGAGATTTTGACTGATTCGAACTCAGAATTGATCACTGATCACGTTTTCATGATCTATAATAGAAAAAAATGTGTGTCTGTCTCTGTGTGTGGATTTTGTGGGATTTTTTGAACACGGTTAGTCCTATCGAACTGAAACTTAGTATCAGTTAGTTTTTCATGATCTAGAAAAAATATGTGTGTGTGTGTGTCATTTTGAGTTGCCTGGAAATGGTACCTCCCCTTTTGGGTGTCCTCTTTTTTTTAAGTTTTTGAATTCAATTATATCCCAAACCGCTAACTGAATTGGACTGAATTTTTTTTACATGTAATAGAAATAATAATATTTATAACTTTATATTTTTAAATATTTTTATCTGAACCGGAAGTAGTACTTTTACTCTAGAAAATCGAGGTTTTTCATGTTTTTTCATGTAAAATTTTTTTTTTCTGGTGAACACCAGATTCGTGTTCAGTGGGCATAATTCTATAAGAAAAGTCATATCTCATCTCTGAACCATTTTTCGTGTCGAACAGCCCTGCATACATACAATGAGTGTAATTAATTTGACCTAGTTTTGAGATTTTAATTTTTTCAACACAATCATATTTTTTTTGTTCGAATAAAAAATACATGAACAAAAAATGTATACATCATTTTAGTTAACTTGGCAGTAGAAAAACGAGTTTTGTTACGAGCCTCTACGATATATGAACTTCTAAATACACTATTCCTATTGGTCAACACAACTTAGCCGACCAATGGCAATCGCGAATTTTTCTCCCTACTGTCAAGTTTACTGAAATGAGGTATAATTTATGAACATTGCCCAGAACAATTGTATTTATGATGTTTCTACATTTTGAAGTCATTTCATACACTATTATTATATTGAAATGGGTAATCAATATTTATTCAAAAATAATTTTATTGAAATTTCGATTTTTTGCGCATTCAGCTAAAAAAATAAGAAAGAATATTTATATGACGAATGTGAGTAGAATCGTTTAGAACATATTTCTTTATACAGTCGTCATGTTGTATGCAGCGGCTAGAGAACAATCTCCAACTACAAATTTTGGAAATGGATCAAAAATGGAATATTTAAATGGGAATACTTCATCGAAAAACGATGGTAAGGGTGCAGCGGAGATCGTGGCAGAAGAAATCTGTGAAAAGGATATCGATAGAAACATTGGAACCGATCCCAACTTCAAAAGACAAATAGTTTGGTCCAACTGTTTCGGATTTTTGTTACTTCATGCAGGTGCTCTGTATGGAGCATACCTAGGAGTCGTGGAAACAAAAATAGTAACTTTACCATATGGTAACTATTTTACATATGTATATCATTTCTATTACTTTTAATATTTTAATCATTAAAATGTACAAATATTTGTTCATTTTCAATTATGCTTTCGGAAAATACCATAAATATGTACATACAAAACTTATCTAAATTCTTATGGATTATAGTAATTAACTACATGGAAAATACGAACCCATATATGAACGTTTGTATGTATAATATGTATATTTTTTTCTGTAAACTGTTTTCAATTCAGCTGAAAAGTATATATACTGTTTAAATGATTAATTAACTGATAAACCAATCGAATTTCACCATGCTAGGCGAATTAAGCTTAACCAGTATTGGAAGTCCTAATTTTTCTCACAATCACAATACTTCAAAATATATACATACATATATGTAGATTAAGTACTAATAATGAAATAGTGTAATATGTAGGGTTTCTGGACCCGACTCGACTCGGACCCAAACCCACCGGGTAATGACCTCAAACCCGGGGTTTTAAAGCCCCCCAGGTTCGGGTTCCTAGAATTTCAAGTATTAAAATTAAATCGTTTTTGTAAAAATCAAAATCTTTTATCATATTTAAATTATTTTAATTGATACTGAAAATATTTCAGAAAAAACAAGAATAAAGTAAATGTCTTGATATATTATATTAGACCGAGTGCGCGCTGTTGGTTTCGCGGAAGATCACGTTTGAAATAGATTGACTGGTTTTCATACGTGACCAAGTATACATATATCCCATTCTTATCTTTTAAAATTTTTAAATTCGGATGTTTTTAATATACTTGATTTTAGACCGTCGGGTTTCTAAAATATTGGACCTGGAATCGTCAGGTTTTCGGAAACCCTAGTAATATAACAATCAAATTTGTATTATAATTTTTTTAAATCACATCGTGATTTGATTTTCATAAAAATATATTTTATTCCAGCGATTTTTATTGCTTGGCTATCCGGTGAAGGTATTACTATTGGTGCTCACCGTTTGTGGACTCATCGTAGCTTTAAATCCACGCCACTTCTATCGACTGTACTAATGATAATGCAAACAATGGCTGGACAGGTTTATATAGAATACATACAAAATTTTTAGAAAACCTATACACATATTTCTTTCCATTTTTGCTCCGTTGCTAAATTTTTAAATCTAATATATAATATACTAAAGAGACTATGTATGTAAGTTTTGTTGGTTACATCGAAAACAAATCAATGTTTCTATGACGACGATTCGATATATATATATATATATATATATATATATATATATATATATATATATATATATATATATATTTTTTTTTTTTTTTATTCAAATAAATTTAATAAAAAAAAAAACAAATGAATATTTACTATTAGATTCACCATGTTTAAGCTGTTTATATTAACTACTGGTCGAAGCCGGGTAAAATAACTAGTTTATTATAAAGTAGAGATATCCAATCCAGATTTGGACCATGAATCATTAGCAAGTTTTTTTCCGGGAACAGACATAATATTTACTATTGAAATATTTCACCTAATAATCATTAAGATCTAAGAAATATGATTATTGCCAATTACCAACAAATTATAAAGTTAAATAAACTAAAAATATAAATGACTAGTGACTTTACCCGGCTTCGCTCGGTATTTGTAATATAAACCACTTAAACATGACTAATCTAATAGTTAACATTTTATTAAATTTATTTGAATACTCATTTGTTTTTTTTTATTAAATTGACTGTCACGAGCAAATAAATATATACATATATTATACTCTTGTCTCTTTCGAAATTATATGTATACCAGAATCCGGCGCCTGCACCCCCTTAGAGTTTCGCCCTCTAAGACTTCGCTCACGGCGGCGCGTGCGCCCTCGGCGCCTTTGTCCCTGGGGACTTCGAAAAAAATCGAATCGGCGCCTATGAATCGAAAAAAAAATAAATCGAACGTGTCGTCTACGAACGAACCAACCAACCAATGTTATATACAAAGTCTCTTTCCAAATTATATATGAGATTTGCCACCAACTCTACTATGCTAATATTTTATGTAGTAGTGAACTCTTTAGTATTATTGCTAGTATATTAATTAGAATACACAAAAATTTCAATATCTCATTGTTCTTTATATATCTTTAAAGATAAATGCTTGATTATCCGCTATAAACAAAAGTTTTCAATTCAGAACCCCCAATCTGATAATGTATAGTATTTCATAGTATACTAGCTAAGACCGTTGGCAGTTTATGGAAAGGATGGGAATCCCGAATTAAGGACCTCCATATAAAATTTACACGTTTTTTCCAACTATGACCTGCCAAAGCAACATGAATATGACCTGAAAAAAAACCGCAACAATTTTTCTAGATTTGATATTAAGAGATGAGATCAAATTTCCCACAATCATAATATAATACTTGATATATATATTGATATTTCGTACCTATACATATATACATTAATATATTATTAAGTAATTATTTTAGAATTGCATTTGGGTATGGTCACGAGATCACAGGCAACATCATCGATATGCAGACACTGATGCAGATCCCCACAATGCCAGAAGAGGCTTTTTCTTTTCGCATATGGGTTGGTTGATGAGTCGGAAGCACCCATTAGTCATCAAAATGGGCAAGAACATCAACATGGAAGACTTGAATGTAGATCCAACAGTCATGTTACAAAAGAAGTAGAAAACAAATATTGAATATCACTTAATTAATAAATACTCTTAATACCTATTACAGATTTTTTACTTTTCAGATACTACTATTTACTTTATTTTATATTTGCTGTATACATACCAGTGGCAATTCCCGTGTACTGTTGGAACGAAAGCTGGAAAGTATCATTATTTCTAAATTACTTTTGGCGATACGTGGTCATATTACATATAACCTGGTGTGTCAATAGTGTCGCACATATTTTTGGGAATAAACCTTTTGATAAGTAAGATTATTTTTAATTCAATCAAAACGCGACATCAACACATTAATATTATCTTTCTATTTTAGAAATATATTAGCGGTAGAATCCAGATTTACATCCTTTATAAGCTTGGGAGAAGGCTGGCACAACTACCATCATGTATTCCCATGGGACTATAGGACTGCTGAGTTTGGAACACCCTTACAATTAACTTCTCAAATAATCGAAGGATTGGCACGTATCGGAATGGCTTCTAATTTGAAACATGTATCTGCAGATATGGTATTAGGCTCAAATATTATGAATATATATTATGATTAATTATAATATCAATGTAAAATACATTACCTGTTTTACTCTCCAGATTAAAGCAAGAGCTAAAAGAACCGGCGATGACACATATGAGACACAAATAAGCTCATTAGGATCGGAATGGATATATGTACATATACATATGTAATATAGGTTAAGGTACCATGCATGATATAAAATAATAAAACAGTATTTTTTTGACTTTATCATAAATAGCTCCATTTAACTTTTACTCCAAAAAATTTCGTGAATAAAAGTTATATCACATCTACGCAACTGATGCACAATAAAAGACAAAAATGTACATACTGAAAAATTTTATATGTACATACATATGTAAATACACGAGTCTACCCTGAAAAGTCTAAAGTACAACTTTTGAATCGAAATTTGAATGAGGAAAGGCAATTAGGTATTAACTTAATGTAAAAATGTAGTAAACTGTCACCTGGTCATAGGTCACAATGACGAAGCGGGTAAATTGAACTTCAAAAAATTATAAAAAAAAAACTATATATGTATGTATGTATTTCACATCAAATGACAAGAAATTTACAGAAAATTGTATCAAAAAATCATACACACAAACATTGACCTTTCCAACATAAAGACTTTTCAGGGGATGTTGAATTTACATATGTATGTATACAAAATTTAAAAATCATTTCAAAACTAAAAATAAAATAAATCACATTGTGACATCTTACAAAAAAAAAAGAAGAAAAAATAAATTTTCAATATAGCACCTAATTAAATTTTAGAAATTGGTTCAACTCATTATAGACGTATCAATTTATAAAAATAAAACACTAAGCAGACAATACTCTTAGAAAAACATACACGCATGTAAAATTTATATCTTCAGTTATTTTGATTAAATTTCATCACGTTAAAAATAAAGGCATAAAACATACCATTTTCATTTTGCAATATTATAATTAAGTTTGAAGTTAATAATTAAAATATTAGACCAAAATAAAAATTAACAAAGTTTATGAAAACTTCAAACAGTACATTTTTATTGCAAAAATCACAATCATTTCAATTTTACTTTAATAGTAAAAAATGGTTAAATAGTTTGATCACAGCAAGTAGCTAATACACTATGTTTGGTCCATGAGAAGGAGGAGTGGACGAGACAGCTTCCTCCAATGTACAATCTAATTTACGATAAGCTGTACTGCTCGAAACGCCTCTTCGCCGACCAGTATTACTATTACGTCGACCCTCAACCAAAAGTCCGAGTACCTATAACAAACGGGACGTTTTTAGAACAAATTTGTACAATTTTAAACAATATTAGTCATGCCTTAATCAAAATGTACCTTGTTTTTATTGTGATATACGACATAGCCTAATATAAATATGCCAATAGCAAAAATAAAATATGTAAAAAAATTTGAATCCTCAGCGTCACCGAATGGAACTGAATAAGCTCCATTCAAATTACTCTCTGGTATTAAGTCCATCTTATTCACTACTTGCGTTTCTTGAACTGTAACAAAAAGTAAACATAATAAAACAAACAAGTTGTATATTTCAAATGCATGTGAACATCGGTAAAAAGAGCGGGAGGCAATGTTAATACTATAACATTATGTTCACTGTGATAAAACATTCAATTATAAATACTAGTAACTAAATTTGTAGGTAAAAATCAGTACAAGATATGTAAATACAGTTGACTGTGGGAATACTATTTCATACTGAGTATTGATTAAATAAATTGAAATCGATTTTACTTTACATAATCTCATTGCTTAAATTAGTCGCTTATATAAAGTGAATAATATGATCAAACAACCGCTGAAGTGCTTCGATTGACTTGTAGATTTATCTGCAGCATTGATCATCGAAAGTCCACCACTATCATCTATCCCATCTTCACTACCATCTAAAATTAATATTATAAAACATTAAAATTTGAATTTAAATTAAAAAATAAATAAATCAAAAACTTCAGTGCTAAATACACTTACCAAAATATTCAGTATCATCTGCTTTGCTTTGTTCTATCGGGCTTTGAATAATTTTATCTTCAACTTGGGGCGGATATTTCGCAACAGTATTTTCTCGAGTCGGTTGGTTTCCAGTTTCACTCGTAAGTTTGGTATCTGTTTCTGCAACAGCTGAAGTTTCAGCCTTCACATTTTTCGTATATAATGGTAGGTAGGAAACCGCCTGCTCTACAGGTATAGGATTTTTCACTTCTTTGGGTGGTGCTGGCAAATTGACTTCATCCTTCAATTTGATTGTGTCAACCTATGCAAATAATAAATCAACATTACTATGAATTACAATGCACTATTTACTATGAATTAAGATGTCTACACACTTCTTCGTAAGGCTAATAAATTCATTTTTTATATTTAATTTCAAGCTTAATGTGTTTCATTGGACAGTGATTACGATTGACATGATAACATGGAATCATTTAATTAACTGCTTGAACGATTCCTGGTTCGATAAACAGAATGGAGTTTAAATGGTCCACTTGAGTTTATCTTCGCTCTTTTTAAATTTAATTTTAATATCAAATACGTGCATTCGTTACTTATACTACTGAAAATTATAATGTAACCTAATATTAATGATAGAATGCGGAAACAGTAAGAATAGACGAGTTTCTTTCGGAAAGATTTCAAGTACAAAAAGTTGTCCGATAGGGATGCATAATCTCTTCTGATAATTTTTAATATATTATATGTGAGGAATACATAATGAGAAGAGTACTCGACAGATGGGAAGGTGGCATAACAATAAGCGGCAGAAAGATTTCTAATGTAAGAATTACAGATGACAACATTAGTGGTCAGCAATGAGGATGAAATGGCAGAACTACTTCATAGAATAGAAATAGAGAGTAAACATCTGGACCTAAAGATAAACAAAAATCCTCTTCGTAGACAGATTCGAGTCTCTCATAAAGTCCAAAACGCTAAACGATTTTATCTACCTAGGTGCCTTGATCTCAAGGGTGACAATCAGAAATCTGCAGAAGAATAGGAATGGCGATAACAGCGAAGATCAGCCTGGCGAATATATGGAAAAACCACTCTATAATGAGAAGAATAAAAATCCATCTGATACGATCTTTGATGATCTCAATTGCATTGTATGGATTTCAAACATGGACAGTTACAAAAGACAGAAAGGAACATGTTCGATGTCTTCGAAATGTGGTGTTGGAGACGGATGCAAGACACATCACCATCATCAGAGAGCTAGCAGTTTCAGAGAGAGTCTCCACAACATATAGAAGGATTCTTTTGTACTTTGGCCATATTGCCAGGAATAATGTGGAGAGTCTAGAGAAGCTGGTAGTCACGGGAACACTAGAGGGAAGGCGAGCAAGAGGGCGGTCTCATGTAAGATGGTTAGATCAAATAAAAGAACTGCCAGGATCGTCCTGGCAGTAATTCAATTTGGCACAGAAACAAGAGGTAGATCGTCCGTCGGATTCCAGATGATATAAATAACCATGATGGTCAGCATTGAGCGAACGGTGAAGAAGAATATGAATGACATATGCATTACAAATCTCGCATATAGATGATGGCAACAACCAGTTCCAGCATGCTGGAACTGGCAGTACTCTTTAATAGTTAAATAGACTAAACAATTTTTAATTTAACACAAACATATTTATTTAAATTACTATTTATTTTATTCTAATGTGCAAATAATTCGTTCTAAAGAGCAGTCATGTTTTTCAATAAAATTTTACCCCAATTTATTAAAGTGTTAGTGGTTGTCTTAATACACTAGCGCACAGATTGAACTGTTGACTTGTCGAGATGGTGCATTGAGACGGAGGATGGGCTCTGTTACCTGGCATTTAAAAGAACAGACATCACAAACCAACAAACAATCTGTACACATAAAGCCAACACTCTGGAGCGGCAACGCAGATCGAGGAAGTCTAATGGTCATCCCATTCGGACTTCCTCCATCTGACCAAAAAAAAGCTACGAAACAACTATTGACTTTTATTTTGGATTCCCAAGCCCGACTCAATGCAAAAATATCATAAAGTGATAGATATCAAAACATTATAAGCATGAGTTATTTCCGTTAGACAAACACGCACTTAATTATAATTTGAATATTGAAATATTAAAATAAATACTAGAACATAAATTTAAATCACCTTTGGAATCTGCGGTGTTTCCAGCTGGATGGCTTTGGTTACGTTTACTTTGGCATTCGGCGGAGGTTGAGGGGGTAATTTAACTGCGGGAATGGGGACATCAACGGACTTTGGTTTAGCCTCGACAACCGAAGAAGTCGGATGACTGGACGCTAGTTCAAGATTACCATTCAATACCAACGAGCAGAGAGCCTCCGGTTTGCCGTTCACAGAGTAGCAGATGTGCTGGCAGAGGGTCTGATTCTCCAAAGCCGAAGCCAGAGCACTGACGTAGGGGCGAGTGTGCGAGTATTTGGAATGACTATTAACGAGGGCAAAATGTAACGAGCCGTTCCCCGAAACGCAAGCCTCGCTGGTAGAAGGCAACTTAAAGATGTCTTCGAACTTGGCTTCCTTTTCACACCACCTGAGAGCCATGTCGTAAAACGCGAAACAGACCAGAGGCAGCTCTGCCATTTTGTCGTCCCTGATAGGCAACAATACCGGCAAATTGCAAGGCCAGAGCAGTTCCATGTTGTGGTATGAGTCATTCATGCCGCAACGCTCGAGGCCCATGTCGCCCTTCATCGACTCGTACGAAGACATCGAAGGTTGGGTGAGGTGAGTGGTGCTGGCGGGGAAGACTCCTCCACACCACCACATCAGCACCAGTGCCACCAAAATAGAAATGCGCACCCACATCGCAACACTCGTATTCAACGCAGTGTACGACCAGCTATACCACCATTCGACACTCGACGCTCACACCTCGCACCTCGCACTTCCTCTCCCCACTGAGTCGACGTACCAACGGACTGCGCGCGGGGTTCTCCCTTTGACAGCTCGATTTTTGGCCATAGCAATGCACGTGGCCACCAAACTACGATATTTATATTTCAGGGGTTTCGGTATTCTTATGAACTAGTGTTGTGCCTATAGATTCCCATACATCTATGGTTGTTCAACGGGTGGTTTCACAGAGGAATTTATACAAGAATTAAAATAAAGTTATTTTATTTTAATTTTATTTATTACATCAATTAATCATACACACTCGCCTAACAGATTGCTCGATTGCTCCAAAGTGACGAGTGTGCTAAACAGATTAAGACTCAAGATGTATTTGATACATAAATCGAAACCCGGTCTCCGTGACGAGACAGAATGTTAAATTACAGAAAACGCAAATATCGGAAGGCAAAGATCGAAAATTGAAAGATCTTAAGTGGAAAGATCAAAAAAAAAATGGTGCATGGTAAACGGTACATACTCACTTAATTTGCGCGAGCAGGATACAACAGGAACAGGAGGAACAGGCTTTTCCTCCCGTATTAATGTGCGCGCTGTTACGTCTACATAAGTCTTTATTTGTTTTATGTTAGCTGTATTCTATTCCCACGACCTTTAAATCAATCTGCGAGACGAATTATGTTTCCCCCAAAAATATCAAAGCCTTTCTTAAGCCTGCACAACAAATTTCGTGCATCTACTCAGCCATTTCTCGATACATTCAAGACACATATGTTAACACTAAAAATATTGTTTTTCAATTAACTTTATCGCTTTTCTGCATTATTCCCACGACTCTTAATCCGCACAACGAATTGTGTGAAATCTACCCTCAAGGGATACATATGCAAACACTAAAAATATTATCTTTAATTAGTTTACCAGCATTTTTCACACGACTCGACTCGAATCGTATTCCCTCAAAAACCCTTTTAAAGCTGTGTAGCTAATTGTGTAACTAATTGTGTGTAAACCATTTCTCGATACACTCAAGGGTCAAAGTATTAAAGTCTTAAGATATTGTTTTAACGACTCGAGTTCCCCCTAAAAATATTATTTTCACACGAACTATGATTGGTCCAAATTGTTACCTTTATTAAATATATACTGATGTAAAACATATGGAAGATCACTTGCGATCGAACCGTCTAACTTACTCATAACTTGCGATCAAACACTCTAACTGATCACTTGCGATCGAACCGTCTCACTTGCGATCGAACCGTCTGACTTACAATTGAACCGTCTAACTAGTGACTCGCGATTAGACGACTTAACTAGTAACCACTAACTAGTAACGTGTAATACAAACTAATCTCGTGTATACTTACTACTATTAAAGAAGATAATTATGTTATAAAATAAAGTGAGTTTTATTTACGGAGTAGCGTTCCGCAAAAACGCTTGGTGGCAGCGGAAATATTAATAACAACAAAATACACATCACCCACGAATACAACAGCGCGCAGAATACGGGAGGAAAAGCATGTTCCTGTTGTATCCTGCTCGCGCAAATTAAGTGAGTATATACGTATATAAGATCTTTCGATTTTCGATCTTTGCCTTCCGATATTTGTGTTTTCTGTAATTTAACATTCTGTCTCGTCACGTAGACCCATCGAAACCATACGTTACATCTATGGTCAGACATTGTAAACATCCATGGGCGCCCGCAGGGGGGGGGGCAAGGGGGGACACTTGCCCCCCCTGGATTGATTGAAAATAGTCAAATAATGTTACTTTTATTTGAAATCACTTCGTGTGACTTAAAGTAACGTTAACTCCTGTTTGTAAAAACCGGAAAACGGATGCTGTTGCTTGTTCATCTGCAGTAGCAACGCTATCACTAGAACCAGACCTTGACAAGCTTGAAAGTGGAGATACTAGGTTAACCTATGACATTCGACTCTATGTAAAATTTACTACGAATATTCCAATCGATCTTAAGCTTAAGTATCGTTTGCTAACTGATCCATACAAGCCTCACCCGTCATATGATTTTGAAGGCGACATGTCAGGAAGTAGAAAACGTCGTTTCAGGGAATCTTGGCTAACCCAGTATACTCCATGGTTATCATATTCATCTAGGTTAAAAGGTGCTTTTTGCATTTTATGTGTTTTATTTCCGCAACCAGTTCAAAGAGTAATTCAAGGTGCCTTCATTACTACTCCTTGTACAAAGTACAAAGATTTTAATGAATGTGCCAGAAACCATACCAGTTCAGCATGGCATCGTGGGTCTCAACAAGATGCTGAACACTTCGCGTCAACCATTAGAGATCCAAATAAGGATATTATTTGGATATCCTTATTTGGAATATAACATAAGAATCTTAACAATCTTATTTTGCGGAACAAATTATTGGGCAATTCGTGGGAAAGATAGCACCAAAGGAAATGTCGAACAACTTAATGCGTATCGAATTGAGGGAGGAGACAGTATTTAAAAAAAAACATTTTGATACAGCTGCTGGAAATGCACGTTACACATCACACCGAACGAATGGTAGCGATAACAGACGACTTAAGTTCTTGTTTTAAAGAATAAATTTTATTTTAAATTTATGTTGTAATATTTATTCCCCCCTTAGAAAATTTTCTGCGGGCGCCCATGCAAACATCGTATAAAATAGGTCAATAAACATCGTATACAATACGCAATAACATTTTTCATGTAGCAATACGAATTTTTATACAATAAACATCCACAGAGTATCTACAGAGAGAAACCTGGGATATAACACAATAGCTCAAGATGTCGCGAGAGAAATGGGGAGAGAAAGCCAATTTTGCGGAAACCGTTTCAATGAAAATCATAAAAATTGGCAAACTCTGATAAAAAACAATCGAACTGGTTATAAACTAAGGTCTGGCCAGCAGCAACCAGTGTGACTCGAACTCAAAACCACACTGACCATATCCAGACATGCTAACCACTAGTCCATGCTGCTGGTTATTTTATTTTACATAGATATATACTAAATAGACCCTAATGCGCCTTCCTAGACAATAATTACAAAAATTGTAGCATTTTTATTACATAAACCGCTGTATTTCGAGAGAAATTAAAAATTAATAAATTAATCTATAGAAACATCTATGGATTTAGACTTGTACATACATTTTTACATATTGTGCATAAATCGAATTCAGATATTTATGATATAGCGGGTAGGATGATTTTTGCGAATTTAATGGAGGGACCGTTTCAACAATGAAATCAGATAAATTGGCAAACTCTGATAAGAAACGATCGACTTGGAGTCACAAATATCCAAGTTTGACCAGCAGTATTAAAGATTAGCCCGGGATCGAACCCAGCCGTACTTCTGGCTGGCTTATATGCTATATATAAATATAATATAATGTAAGCTAATTTATAGGCACGCACGCGCACGTATTATTAATCGTAAAAAGTTGAGTGCGCGCATTACACGCTCACCGATCCAACCAGTTCGAAATGATGAATGAATGTGTGTGTGGTTTTGTGGATATGTGTATGTATCACGGATATATATATATATATATATATATATATATATATATATATATATATATATATATACATATATATATATATATATATATATATATATATATATATATATATATATATATATATATATATATATATATATATATATATATATATATATATATATATATATATATATATATATATATTAAACATAAGTATGTACGTACCTTATGTAACTTTGGCGTCGAGAGGGTGTTTATTTTCTCGACTTTCGCACGAACGAACGTTTTCAAGGGCGAAAGTGAGAAATGGTGGAAGGCGAAACCTAGCGATAACAATATAGCACCCACAGTTTCTGGTCACGTATTTACCATCTCAAGAGATCGGTGTTTATTGTTTAAGCACCGCGAAATTGGACATTGTCATTCATTAAATAGTTCAAACAGGCTTTGCTAGATAGACCTTGCATTATTTGAATTGACATTTCAACAGAACTCATTTTATTATCTAAACGATACGATAGAACTTTTCATTATATTATATATATATATATATATATATATATATATATATATATATATATATATATATATATATATATATATATATATATATATATATATATATATATATATATATATCTAATCTATAATTTGGAAAGAGACTTTGTATGTAAATATCCTTGGTCGTCGTCGTCGTCGTCTTCGTCGTCTTCGTCGTCTTCGTCCGTAGATCGGTGACGTCATCGAACACGTGATTCGATTTTTTTTTTTTTTCGATCCATGGGCGCCGATTTTTTTTTTCGTTTCAATGGATTCACCCCCGCGGGGGCGCAAGGCGAGTAGCTTCATGGGGCCCCGCCAGGGGCGCCACAAGGGGCGCAGCCCCGTGGGGCTCAAAAGGGGGCGCCACAAGGGGCGCAGCCCCGTGGGGCCCCGAAGGGGGCCCGGGGGGCCCAGCCTCATGGGGCGCAGCCCCATGGGGCTCAAAAGGGGGTGCCACAAGGGGCGCAGCCCCGTGAAGCCCCGAAGGGGGCGCGGGGGGCCCAGCCTCATGGGGCTCAAAAGGGGGCGCCACAAGGGGCGCAGCCCCGTGGGGCCCAGCCTCATGGGGCGCAGCCCCATGAGGTTCAAAAGGGGGCGCCACAAGGGGCGCAGCCCCGTGGGGCCCCGAAGGGGGCCCGGGGGGCCCAGCCTCATGGGGCGCAGCCCCATGGGGCTCAAAAGGGGGCGCCACAAGGGGCGCAGCCCCGTGGGGCCCCGAAGGGGGCCCGGGGGGCCCAGCCTCATGGGGCGCAGCCCCATGGGGCTCAAAAGGGGGTGCCACAAGGGGCGCAGCCCCGTGAAGCCCCGAAGGGGGCGCGGGGGGCCCAGCCTCATGGGGCGCAGCCCCATGGGGCTCAAAAGAGGGCGCCACAAGGGGCGCAGCCCCGTGGGGCCCCGAAGGGGGCCCGGGGGGCCCAGCCTCATGGGGCGCAGCCCCATGAGGCTCAAAAGGGGGCGCCACAAGGGGCGCAGCCCCGTGGGGTCCCGAAGGGGGCCCGGGGGGCCCAGCCTCATGGGGCGCAGCCCCATGGGGCTCAAAAGGGGGCGCCACAAGGGGCGCAGCCCCGTGGGGCCCCGAAGGGGGCCCGGGGGGCCCAGCCTCATGGGGCGCAGCCCCATGGGGCTCAAAAGGGGGTGCCACAAGGGGCGCAGCCCCGTGAAGCCCCGAAGGGGGCGCGGGGGGCCCAGCCTCATGGGGCGCAGCCCCATGGGGCTCAAAAGGGGGCGCCACAAGGGGCGCAGCCCCGTGGGGCCCCAGCCTCATGGGGCGCAGCCCCATGAGGCTCAAAAGGGGGCGCCACAAGGGGCGCAGCCCCGTGGGGCCCCGAAGGGGGCCCGGGGGGCCCAGCCTCATGGGGCGCAGCCCCATGGGGCTCAAAAGGGGGCGCCACAAGGGGCGCAGCCCCGTGGGGCCCCGAAGGGGGCCCGGGGGGCCCAGCCTCATGGGGCGCAGCCCCATGGGGCTCAAAAGGGGGCGCCACAAGGGGCGCAGCCCCGTGGGGCCCAGCCTCATGGGGCGCAGCCCCATGGGGCTCAAAAGGGGGCGCCACAAGGGGCGCAGCCCCGTGGGGCCCCGAAGGGGGCCCGGGGGGCCCAGCCTCATGGGGCGCAAGCCCTAATAGGCATTAACTAAGGGGGGCGAAGCCCTAGACGGCAATTAATCATGGGGGCGCGGAGGGGCGAAGCCCTAAAAGGCAACTGATCATGGGGGCGAAGCCTTAGACGGCATTTAATCATGGGGGCGCGGAGGGGCGAAGCCCTAAAAGGCATTAACTAAGGGGGGCGAAGCCCTAAACGGCAATTAATCTTGGGGGCGCGGGGGGCGAAGCCCTAAAAGGCAACTGATCATGGGGGCGAAGCCTTAGACGGCATTTAATCATGGGGGCGCGGAGGGGCGAAGCCCTAAAAGGCATTAACTAAGGGGGGCGAAGCCCTAAACGGCAATTAATCTTGGGGGCGCGGGGGGCGAAGCCCTAAAAGGCAACTGATCATGGGAGCGAAGCCTTAGACGGCATTTAATCATGGGGGCGCGGAGGGGCGAAGCCCTAAAAGGCATTAACTAAGGGGGGCGAAGCCCTAAACGGCAATTAATCTTGGGGGCGCGGGGGGCGAAGCCCTAAAAGGCATTAACTAAGGGGGGCGAAGCCCTAGACGGCATTTAATCATGGGGGTGCGGAGGGGCGAAGCCCTAAAAGGCATTAACTAAGGGGGGCGAAGCCCTAAACGGCAATTAATCTTGGGGGCGCGGGGGGCGAAGCCCTAAAAGGCAACTGATCATGGGGGCGAAGCCTTAGACGGCATTTAATCATGGGGGCGCGGAGGGGCGAAGCCCTAAAAGGCATTAACTAAGGGGGGCGAAGCCCTAAACGGCAATTAATCTTGGGGGCGCGGGGGGCGAAGCCCTAAAAGGCATTAACTAAGGGGGGCGAAGCCCTAGACGGCATTTAATCATGGGGGTGCGGAGGGGCGAAGCCCTAAAAGGCATTAACTAAGGGGGGCGAAGCCCTAAACGGCAATTGCTCATGGGGCGTGGAGGGGCGAAGCCCTAGAAGGCAAAGGCTCAGGGGGGCGCCGAGGGCGAAGCCCTAGAAGGCAAAAAAAAATTTTGATTTTTTTTTTTGATTTTTTAAAAAATTTTTTTTTAATTTTTTTTTTATTTTTTTTTTATTTTTTTTTTTAATTTTTTTTTTTGATTTTTTTTTTATTTTTTTTTTTAATTTTTAAATTTTTTTTTAATTTTTTTTTTTTTTTAATTAAATTAGCTTAGTCATGTTTAAGCGGTTTATATTATAAACACTGAGCGAAGCCGGGTAATACAGCTAGTCTAATCTATAATTTGGAAAGAGACTTTGTATGTATCCTTGGTCGTCGTCTTCTTCGTCGTCTTCTTCGTCGTCCGTAGATCGGTGACGTCATCGAACACGTGATTCGTTTTTTTTTTTTTCGATCCATGGGCGCCGATTTGTTTTTTTCGATTCAATGGATTCACCCCCGCGGGGGCGCAAGGCGAGTAGTTTCATGGGGCCCCGCCAGGGGCGCCACAAGGGGCGCAGCCCCGTGGGGCCCCGAAGGGGGCCCGGGGGGCCCAGCCTCATGGAGCGCAGCCCCATGGGGCTCAAAAGGGGGCGCCACGAGGGGCGCAGCCCCGTGGGGCCCCGGGGGGGCCCAGCCTCATGGGGCGCAGCCCTATGGGGCTCAAAAGGGGGCGCCACAAGGGGCGCAGCCCCGTGGGGCCCCGAAAGGGGCCCGGGGGGCCCAGCCTCATGGGGCGCAGCCCCATGGGGCTCAAAAGGGGGCGCCACGAGGGGCGCAGCCCCGTGGGGCCCCGGGGGGGCCCAGCCTCATGGGGCGCAGCCCCATGGGGCTCAAAAGGGGGCGCCACAAGGGGCGCAGCCCCGTGGGGCCCCGTGGGGCCCCGAAAGGGGCCCGGGGGGCCCAGCCTCATGGGGCGCAGCCCCATGGGGCTCAAAAGGGGGCGCCACAAGGGACGCAGCCCCGTGGGGCCCCGAAGGGGGCCCGGGGGGCCCAGCCTCATGGGGCGCAGCCCCATGGGGCTCAAAAGGGGGCGCCACGAGGGGCGCAGCCCCGTGGGGCCCCGGGGGGGCCCAGCCTCATGGGGCGCAGCCCCATGGGGCTCAAAAGGGGGCGCCACATGGGGCGCAGCCCCGTGGGGCCCCGAAGGGGGCCCGGGGGGCCCAGCCTCATGGGGCGCAGCCCCATGGGGCTCAAAAGGGGGTGCCACAAGGGGCGCAGCCCCGTGGGGCCCCGAATGGGGGCCCGGGGGGCCCAGCCTCATGGGGCGCAGCCCCATGGGGCTCAAAAGGGGGCGCCACAAGGGGCGCAGCCCCGTGGGGCCCCGAAGGGGGCCCGGGGGGCCCAGCCTCATGGGGCGCAAGCCCTAATAGGCATTAACTAAGGGGGGCGAAGCCCTAGACGGCAATTAATCATGGGGGCGCGGAGGGGCGAAGCCCTAAAAGGCAACTGATCATGGGGGCGAAGCCTTAGACGGCATTTAATCGTGGGGGCGCGGAGGGGCGAAGCCCTAAAAGGCATTAACTAAGGGGGGCGAAGCCCTAAACGGCAATTAATCTTGGGGGCGCGGGGGGCGAAGCCCTAAAAGGCATTAACTAGGGGGGGCGAAGCCCTAGACGGCATTTAATCATGGGGGTGCGGAGGGGCGAAGCCCTAAAAGGCATTAACTAAGGGGGGCGAAGCCCGAAACGGCAATTAATCTTGGGGGCGCGGGGGGCGAAGCCCTAAAAGGCATTAACTAAGGGGGGCGAAGCCCTAGACGGCTTTGAATCATGGGGGCGCGGAGGGGCGAAGCCCTAAAAGGCAACTGATCATGGGGGCGAAGCCCTAAACGGCAATTGCTCATGGGGCGTGGAGGGGCGAAGCCCTAGAAGGCAAAGGCTCAGGGGGGCGCCGAGGGCGAAGCCCTAGAAGGCAAAAAAAAAATTTGATTTTTTTTTTTTTGATTTTTTTTAATTTTTTTTTTGATTTTTTTTTTGATTTTTTTTTTTGATTTTTTTTTATTTTTTTTTTATTTTTTTTTAAATTTTTTTTTTAAATTTTTTTTTTTAATTTTTAAATTTTTTTTTTTTTTTTAATTAAATTAGCTTAGTCATGTTTAAGCGGTTTATATTATAAACACTGAGCGAAGCCGGGTAATACAGCTAGTATATATATATATATAATAATACGCAGGTAGGATCCAAGCTAATAAAATGCATTGAATAATATATGTATTGATTTATTTTAGAATAAAACAATATCTTTATACTACGGACACTAAGAAAACTTTCCATATTATACAATTTTATTTGTAGATTTTATTTTATTTTACATTTTTATTTTTCATGTAAACAAATTTTTCAATTGTATCTTTATTGGTCTTTATGAAATTTTTTGTTTCATCGACGATTATAACCACATATAATTCAAGTTACGAAAAACGTTAGGCGCAAATTCAAAGTCATAAATACATTTATTCAACAATCTTATTTTAATTGATATATATTTTTTATAATTAATTTCATTCTTGCCTGAAATTAATATGTACATATTTTGCTCAAATCAAAATAAATCCTTGCACTACTGCATAAATTCGGTTGTTTTTGTAAAAACCCCATTTTTTTCTCAGTTATATTTCCTCACATTATTCTAAACACAAATTAATATATTTAATACTTTTTTTAATTGATTAAAGAGACTTTCTGTATAGCTTTTATAATCGAGTCACCGTCGTTTTCAGGTTTGCCCTCATCATCGTTCGCCTCCAACCAAAATGTTTCCATTTCACCTTTTCCCTGGAAATAGTTTTTTATCACGTAATTTTTAAAACACACAACACAACACAAACTTATCGAAAAATTGTCAAAGGTACATATTATATATTGATATAATATTATATCAATTACATACAAATTTACCTTCACTGTTACCATTCCTCTGGGCTTAACTTTGTAACGAAACGATAATAGTTCCGCAGTAGTTTTAGAGATATGAATACGTCCTACCTGAAAACAGTAAATTTTTAACAAATAAAAATTTATAACACCATGATATTCAAAACACGACACAAACCACACCCACCATTCCGCTAGACTGCATCCGACTAGCTGTATTTATAGTGTCGCCGAAAAAACAATATCTCGGTACTTTCAAACCCACTACGCCCGCGACAGCTGGTCCACTATGAACGCCTGTAAAATTATACATTATTTCACATAGACTTCATTTATATGATATTTCCAAAAATCGGCAAGTTTTTACCTATTTTTACCCTAACATTCTGCGCGTGAGGAAGATGCAAAGCGTGTGCTCCATTCAACATGGCCAAAGCAGCATCTGCTATTTGTTCAGCATGATCCTCGCTTGTTTCTGGAGCACCGCTTACTACCATGTAAACCTGACCTACAGTCTCCACCTTCAGCAAAAATATGTACCTAAGATATATTATCTTGGCCAAATATTTATATTAATTAAAATACTATACCTTGTAAACTTTGTAATAATCCAACAATTGATCAAAACAAGAAAATACTGAATTCATAACTGTAACGGTTTCCATTACTTTCTCCCGAGTTTGAACACCTGATGATTTAAGTTCTTCCAAAGCGCAAAACATCACCGTCACAGAATCAAATGTCTGCAAAAAAACAGTTGATTCATTAAATAGCTTTTCGAACAGATTCATACCAAAAATACACATCCAAATAGTTTCTATATTGTAAAATTAAATTTGAATGCAACCTCTTTTACTGTACATTATAATAATAAACATGTATAAAAACACAAAACCTGACACGTAGTAAGTGGATTTTGACCACGCCTCAATCTATCTGCTACCGTGCGTGGAATCATGGAATACAATAACTCATCTCCACGACTTTTCCAGCGATCTAAAAGTTGCAGCGATCTTTCTAGCTCTCCAGAGCGCTGTTCTGCCCTTTCGCACATCAATTCCAATCTGTTTAAAAAAAATAAAGAAAAAAAATTATTCAAAAACCAATACGTACATATTTGTTGAAAATTTTTGATTTCTGCGTATACCTGGAGCAATGCTGCCAACCGGACAGAACCAATTCACGCGACAAACCATGCAGATTTAAATCGTTTAAAAATAGTCCCGTCGAAAGTAATTCATCAAGGCTGTTTATTCTATAAATTTTAATATTTTAATATTCTGATTTTTTTCTCATTAGTAAAAAAGGGTATTAAAAACTTACAGTGGACTGCAAAGAAACACCAATGCTGTTAAATCTTTCAAAAAAAACATTTGACCTTTCAACAGAATACTTCGCGCTCCTTGACTGCCTCGTCTATCCAACAGCTCGGTACCTAGCGTAAATACATATTTATACATATATGGTTTTAATCAAACTTAAACAAACACTTTATTATGAACCTTACAAGGCCGAGCCGGATTTTCATCTAAACTTTCAGATTTTGTGGTTTTAGTTTTAGACGGTACAGCACACCTCACCAATTCTAGCTCAAAAAGCACAGATTGCAAATAGCGAAGCTAAAACGAAGAAATGTTTAAAAAACAAACTAAAACATGTTTACAAATATTTGTACAGTATTTTTCTTACGGAATTGAAATCGAAGGGGGCTCCTTTTGGACGACGAACACGAAACAAATCAGTCACTGGCTGACCAAGAAACGCTTCCTTAGGACCGCCCCAAGCACCAATCACTTTTTCACCTGCAGATATCACTTTCATACTTTTATCTAACAATACACCAAATGGAAATAGCTGAAGTAAGACAGAAGCCGAAACTGATGGCAGTCCAGCATCTTTACTCTTAGCCGACTTCTCTTGTACTACACGCATCTACAATACACAAGTACACACAATTTTTTAACTTTTTATCAATATCCTTTAATATTTTAATAAATTGAAATCTCACATATTCTTTATTGTTAAAATTTAATCTATATGTATGTTTGAATTCGTCCGAAGGGAGCTTAATCTTTTGTATTTCCTTTATATCTAAGTCGATACTGTACAATTGTTGCGCTATTTCAATCAATTGCCCTAGAAATAATTATGACGCTATTCAGTTTCATTTCATTAAATAATAATACAAAGTATAATAAAATATTTATTTATACAATAAATATAAAATACCTTTGAAATAGTTGGAGAATCCTTGTCTGGTGCTGCGATATACAAGTTCGGCTCCATCGTCGTCTACAGCTCTCAAATACATAGAAGGACTCTTCATGCGAGGATATGTAAACCTCATTCGAAGATGTATATTATCCACAGATTGTAGAAAATCGCAAAAATAGCGACCGGTCGCCTTAATCATTTCATCGTATCTAAAGAAAAACTTTTATGCTAACATTTTCAAAAATATGAATATAGAAAAACCGCTATTGAAAATACCCTATATTGCTGAAGTAGCGAACAAAGCATTTTCCGAAAAAGTGCATGAAATCATCTGCTGTTTTACCAGAAATGCGAGCCAATGCCGCTGCCAAAGCCGGCATCAAAGTATCAGGATATTGCTATTAATGATCAGTCATACATATTATATATTTAATATCATCGAAAATATAAAGAATGTATTTATTTTATATTTAAGTACTTGATGTGTGTTGAAGACTGTGTGCCGACATCCCACTTCGTCTAAAGCTGACATCCACATATCTTCCCCGTATTCCAACTGAAATTAATTCTTAAGCTAGTATTAAGGACGTCGTTTATTAAATGCGACGCAATGAAGAAATTTTTCAGTATAAAATAATGTATAATGTATAAAAACAAGGCTTTGATAAGTGACATTTCAATTTAACGTGATAGTGATTGAAGACGACAGTAATAAGCATCTTCAACGGACTCCAATTACGCCATTACGGTGATCCATCGTCTTCCTCTGGCGTCGATGGTAACACTTAAATAGAACGAGCTTTCATAAAAATGTTTTTGTTGCTATTTTCATACTAGTGTTGTCCCCGTTGATATTTCAACGGGTGGTTTCGAAAACAAATTGATACATAATTTAAAATAAAGTTACAATACATTTAGTAATAATTAATCGGAATCGGAACTAAAACAGAAATCGGGAATTGGAACTGAAACAGGAATCGGTATCTGGAACTGAAAATGGAGTCCGTATCCGAAACAAAAAGAAATCCAGAATCCGGCGGACCCCGGTGCCCCGGAGGCTGCCGCAGTTGCACATAATTTTTGCAATTAAAAGATACCTATGTAGAATATTGTTTTGGAAAAATTGTAGCTATTTTATTTGTTAGTTTTATATGTTTTAGAAAAAAATCTTTTTTTTTATAAAAATTATAAAATTTTTGTACTTGAAACACATTTTTTTTATAATGATGGGGGAAAATTTTTTTGTGGAGCGTCCCGTTTTGAGACTTGTGAAATATGGTCACCCTAATTATATGACATGTGTGAACGTGTCTTATTAATAGAGGTAGGATAGTCACAGTGCTATCCATTGTTCGACAAACCTTTAACAATGAATTTACAACCTTTGAACAATACACGGCCCCCTCTGGCTCCGGTGACTACTTATTAATTATTATTTCTAAAAATATGACAAAAGGAATATACTTATATATTATACGTACATAAATACATCTATTATGAATATGGAAATGGGAAATAGTCGAGGCTAGTTTTTAATAAACAAGATCGATGTCACTTCATAATGTTTTATACAATACTAGCAGAACCCGGCATGCGTTTCAATGCCACAATAACGTATGCAATTCCCGTTCCCGTTCCCGTTTTTCGATGTGTTTCGATAAGTGAATGTTTCAGTTTCAAAACTTAATGATCAAATTAAATTACAGTAATGATGATTTATCGGAAAAACGCAGGCGGCGAACATATTTGAAATTATTCAATTGTTTGTTTATTTTACCCTAACAACGAAGGTGGTGACGCGAAAACATTTGAAATTATTGCGTTTGCAATGCCACTCATTCCCGTTTTTCCCGTTTCCGTTCCCGTTTTTGGAAGATTTTTTTTACAGAAACCATCGCGGACAGACACAATAATTCGTGTAAGTTTTATCTCAATCGATTGAATGGTATATGAACGCATACGTGACAGACAAACATTGATTTTTATATATACAAAAATGACTACATATACTATATGTACATATTTATATACTTTTATGAATGAAGAAATGAATTTAAATATTATATTTTTGGTTTTGGTGATGACATAAAATTTTATTTTGACTTTATTTTTTAAACACTACGGATATTTTTCTTCGGACTTGTTTGAATATTATTGTAATATCTTTTTGCAGCGCCAAAAAGACTGCGAGCGACAATTATTAAAGTCTGAATGACTTGAGGGGATATGAAGAAAATTGGGTTTTCAACGAGAGAGAGGAAATCCAAAGGGGATGGGTAAAAAGGAAGCGAGCGACCTTCGCAAATATATAAATTTCCATTAAGAAAATCCTTCTCTAGGTAGCAAGGATTCACTGAGACTCATTTACAAAGCACAGTTGAATCTACATGCATACGTATGTACATATACCGAATTAAAAAGAAGAAAGTCCCAAGTAAACTAACAAAACTTCACTTATTTCAGAAAAAAATCCAATATAATATTTCGAGCAAAAGGAAAAATAAAATTGTGTAAGCACATGGTGTGCCTGTTACACCATATATAAATGTATATACATATATATATATATATATATATATATATATATATATATATATATATATATATATATATACATATGTATATATATATATATATATATATATATATATATATATATATATATATATATATATATATATATATATATATATATATATATTAAACATAAGTATGTACGTACCTTATGTAACTTTGGCGTCGAGAGGGTGTTTATTTTCTCGACTTTCGCACGAACGAACGTTTTCAAGGGCGAAAGTGAGAAATGGTGGAAGGCGAAACCTAGCGATAACAATATAGCACCCACAGTTTCTGGTCACGTATTTACCATCTCAAGAGATCGGTGTTTATTGTTTAAGCACCGCGAAATTGGACATTGTCATCCATTAAATAGTTCAAACAGGCTTTGCTAGATAGACCTTGCATTATTTGAATTGACATTTCAACAGAACTCATTTTATTATCTAAACGATACGATAGAACTTTTCATTACGTTTCTACTGACTGTTGACATTTAATATACGGCGTACATGTTTAATTGAAAATTTGGTCATAAAAATCGTCAATGTCTATCGTGAAACAGTTGTGTGCGCTTAATTGGAAAACAAATTATCTAACGTGAACATCTAAAATGGCACCCTTGGGATATGAACTGTACATGTATAGGAAATAGCACGCGGAAATTGAAGACAAAGTTAGTTAAATGCTAAAATTAGTTTGAGGAAACTTTGTTACGATTTGGTCCATCTATATACAAATATATGTATGTATGTACGAGACATAGAACAGCGTGTCCTCAAAGTCTGAAATATAATATGATTTTTTTTAAATATACACAAAAAAATTACGCCTAATTTTTAATTCAATTTTTCTAGGTTCATTATTAAAATAACCAACATAACAATATTCTATTTTTCCAATATTTCCAATATTTTTATACTTTAGTTTAGTTATGTAATGTGCTATTTAATCATATTATAGCTTTCATTATTTTCCTTTTCATTTGTTTATTTTGTATTTACCTTTTTCATTTGTTTTATATTTGTAAATTTCAATTTCTTCTTATATTCTATTTTATAACCTTTTCCAAATATTTTAATACTATAGTTTAATTATGCAATGTTCTATATATTTTGTCATGCCTTTATTCTTTACTTTTTAATTTGTTTTCCTTATATTTATCTTTTTCATTTTTGTAAAAATCTATTATTGGACTCGGATGTTACATATATTATTTATTTACTATTTGTTTTTTTATACATATCTATGTACATCCTGTCTGTTGATTTTTCAATTAATAAAATAAAAAAATAAAATAAAATAAAAATAATCGGAAACAACCAATTTTTTCATGAAAATTTTATTTTTTTAATATAATTAGTTTAATATGTTAGTACAATATGTACATATGTATGTAGGTGTTTTAATATTGATATGAAAGAAACATACCGTTAATATTATATTATATTAAACATACTTTAAAATTTTCACTTATCGATGAAATATGGACTGTAGAAAAGTATTTAATCTTCCATTATTTTCATGTCAGTGAAATAGTTGAGGGAATAAACATGAGGAATGTTATTAAAATACGAAAACGAGACAAGCATGTTGACATTGAAAGAGTATATTGCGATGTCGTAATATTACGCTCTGGGGATTTCAGTCTTTTCACTTTAGGGTCGTAAATTCCCAAGCAACATAGGCACCTACACAGTTTCACTGCTTGTTTACATGTTTGCCTTAGATAATGATGGTAAGGGAGAAAATCGATAGGATACCAATGGAAATAAAATCAATTCGTACTGATGTACCTAATTCAATATATACGCGTTTATAGTATTTTTTTTAGAATTTTAAACCTTATAGTTTGAAGATGATTTATCTTACGAAACTGATACTGTTTTCTTTTACAACTTTGTGATGGGAATTAAACTTCAGTTTAAGAAATATTACTTCCCCGGTATAAAAACAAAGTTCGTGTGAAAGGTTTCGAAGAACGTGCTCATTTTTGTTAGATGAGAAAGTACTATTTTACGCGAAAGTGATCAAGTAAACTTTAAATTGTTTTTACATGAAATATACCCCAGAATTTGACCCGTAACATTAATCAAAACTTCTACTAACCGAAAATTCTGATTTAAATTATTTAATAAATAAATAAAGAATTCTAAGCGTTTACATACATATTTCTATCGATACTATCAAGATTTTAAAAATGTTCCATTAAATAAAGCAATACTTTCACGCGATATACACATACATATTTAAATATGCACAATATAGAATTTTACATATATGAATAATTTGTTCTGAATATCAAAGAGAATTTATTTTATTGAAATTCTTACAAAAGCTTTGTATTGAATGACAAAGAGGTTAAAAAAAACAGAATAAATTGAAAATTAAAAAAAATATCTTCCTTTGAATTTGTGCGGAGTAGATATAGACATACATATATACATATATATGTATGTATGTATATGCGTATATACGAGTTGGAAGGATAACAAAGTCTGGTCCCTAATAAAATATTTAATAAGATTAAATGAATTCTACTTTTGTATGTATGTACAATATATGTATGTTTATGTATTTTTATTTTCTTTAAAGCTCTTTATATACCCAAAGAAACTAATTAAATACATATAAGAAAGTACTATATCTATATTATAATATTTGAAATTGAACACAAAATAATATTGATATCATTAAATGAGCAATCATTGTATTTGAAATTGGCGTAAGTCCACTTTTCCTCTTTTCGAGACATAATGTTTTGCGTTTTACAATATTTAAAAATACTGGTGATTCTGGACAATTCGAATTAAAATAAGTGATAACAATTTATGAATTAAGTCATACAGAAATAGTGTTTTTGGAACTGAAAATTAGACTTTCGCCACTTTCAAGTATAACGGCTCAAATATTGAAGCGTCCAAACAAATATAATATTTGCAATTTAGCACGAAAGTAGACGAATAATGTTCGTGGCGATATTTACGAATATTAAATCTATTTATAAAAGGAACAAACACGTCATAAATAGACACTAGCTATATGAACAAAGGACAATTAAAAAATATCATTACCTGCACGAAGTGCTGAACGCTCTCTAGTAGCATTCCATACATGGTAATCTTTTATGATGATCAACTCCTTATTATACCTAAAAAGATATATTATATATACACACATATACATAAGTATATTTGCAAATGTTTAATTGATATTAAAAAGAATATATTCTGAACGAATGAGACACTTAATCATTTTTTTTGCTTTTAAAAAAATAATCTTAATACATTTATGCGATGGTACAGATGTCAACATACTATTTCACGTAGATATTGTTTTTTTTAATTTAATATAAAAGATTAATCTTTGAAATACCGATGATATATAAAATTTATAAAAAAGATTATAAAAAACATCTTACAAATTATTTAGTTCTGGGATGGGTCTTTAACATGCGGCCTACTGTCGAGGAGTACACAAGGCGAATGAACAAGTGTTGCCTTTAGGTGGTGGTGGACCTTGGACATGCTCCGAACGTTGATGGGTGGGTAAGTGGGTGGGGCAGGGTGGTAGAGATACGCTATTGCTGAACAAACTCCACTACCGAGTAAGCTATGATATTTCAGCTAAGCTATTTTTGAGAAAATTACCATGTAAAGTGCTTGGGAATATCGTACAAATCATTGAATATTATTTCAAATGCGTAATTGATAATACATACATATGTTATTTAAGAACTACACATAAAATACTAGCCTGTACATAAACTGCAATATATGTTTTATTAATATGTCATATACATACATATGTATACCCATCTAATATACAACATTATTTTAATATACCATGTTTTTGTTGTAATTTTAAATACGTACATACGTGTAATATTCACATACATATGTACATATGTATATGACCGGTCTCCATGACGAGCCGGAATGTTAAATTACCGAAAACGCAAATATCGGAAGGCTAAGATCGAACATCGAAAGATCTTAAGTCGAAAGATCAAAAAAAAAGGGTGCATGGTAAACGGTACATACTCAATTAATTTGCGCGAGCAGGATACAACAGGAACAAGAGGAACAGGCTTTTTCTCCCGTATTAATGTGCGCGCGCAGAATTTTCTTGGAACTCCAACTTTTTTTATTAATTTTCATTCTTTATTAATATTTCAATTTATGATGATTCTGTCATGTCTATGACCCGAAAGAATCTATATGATATAATAAAAGGATGCACCCAAAGTCTTTTTATTCAAAAATTAAAAGATTTAGAAGAAAAAAACTAGTAATTGTTACAAAGTGCCCTCCTGCGAAATTTGAGGAATTTCGAAATATTATCAACAATTTTAAGATGGCTTACAGTCGTCAACAGTTCGAATTTAAAAGTACAGAAAGCCATTTTCTGGTAAAAACGTAAAAAATATTTTTGGGCAGGTTTTCAGGCCAAATACCACTTTTTACGGCGGACACAAAAAATAATTTACTACTGTCAATTATTATTGTCCCACAAAGCAAGAGAGCAAAAAAAAAGATTGACAATAGTAATTGACAATAGTGAACCATTTTTTTGGGCAAAAACAACTTGTCCGACGATCTCTGTTCATGATTAGAGGTAGGACCGGAAGCGTGCTTTTACCAGGAAACAGGGCGTTTTGGGTCTATTTTCCAGGAAACAGGGCAAACTACAAAGCTAGAGAATATAAAAAAAGGTTCATCATAAAAATGAACTAAGCACGGCGAACGATGAACATTGAACTGCGCAAAGTTGGTCCACTCTTTACTCATGATTAACGAAATAAATTATCGATTTTGGAGTTATATTAGATATGTTTGTACATCATTCTGCCCACACAGGAAGTATTGAGTTTTGATAAACGGAGAGAAACACTCGTAGAGCGTATTATGGTCATTAAAACTTATTATTATCCATTAGATTAACTACTCGAAATATTGCTCGTATATATGTACATATGTATGTACACACATATAATATGTAGCTTAAATCATTTGTATTAAAAATGGTTTTATTTCACTTTTGTTCAAAATAGCTCGTAAAATATGGTCGACGCATTAAACTCGTGCAAGTCAAATTAATCCTCTTCGTTCCTCCACAATGTGCAGAATCAAATATTTAAAGTGACAGTTTCCGCGAGTATTCCAATTATTCTATGTCTAGGATATTGAGTTCGGAGTTAATTGTTTCGAACGTGGTGACGAAACTGTGATGGCCGCTCTCACAGGGTGGTAAATGAAGTTGTGGTGGTACAGATACTGGGGTGTAAATAACACACCCTTGATGAATTTTCTCGGTCGTGAATAACACCGCAGTCTTCAAATTACTAGCAATTAGCTACATTCACCCTAATTGTTTTAGAAAATAGTTTCAGAAATTAGTGATTCTTTGTAAATTTTCATATTGTTGCATTACTTTTTTTAAAAAAAATAACTAATGTGGTATAGATATTAAATTCTATAAATAATTAAAATTCGTGTACATATGTAAATATCATAATGTCTACAGTTCAGTTTAAATATTTATCTATAAAAATTTGGGATTATTTTAAATAAGCTATACTCTTCGTTGCATTTAATATTTTTCGCGTTATCAATGTACTTAAAAGCATTTATTTGGTTTAAAAATAGAAAAAAATTAAATTATAAGAGTTTTCATAAATATAATTAATGTTCGGTACTGAAATAAGGCGTAGTGATAATTCCGATACATTTTAAAATTCGTAATATTGCTGACTTTGCTTAAAAATAATAAACAAACAAAATTATACAATCTTGAAGCACAAAATGATGATTCAAGGTTTTGAAAGTTAATTACTGAAATTTTATTTTTAAGAAAATATGCTTGGATAAAATTTATTATGCGAATAAAATTTTTGCTAGTATATTGTCAAATACCAAAATTTTCGAAAACAAAAATCTCCACTTATTCAATTACACTGTTCGACACGAAAAATGTTTCAGAGACGAGATATGACTTTTCTTATAGATCTATGCCCAGTGAACACGAATCTGGTAATAAAAAGTGTCGATTGGCTCGAGATTCGGAGATATACACCCAGCGCAAAGCGAAGCTTATCAGTTGCATCACATGCAAATAACGATATATTAAAAGACTAGTAAAGGAATTTAAAATAACAGTTTTCGTATTACTTTCTACAACTCCTCTTCATCAATATGCGGCAAAAAAAAGCGATTTCGTCAATACATAACATTATGAGGGGAATCATTGTAAATTTGGAGTAAAAATTAACATTTTTTTTATACCTGGAGTAGATTTCATAAATCAAAAAATCGATAAAAACGGATTTTTTTTCTTTTTCAAGGTTTTCAACATATCAAGGGGACTTCAAATAATAGTAGGGAATACAAATAAAAATGTTTTTTTATTTTAATATTTAATGACCCCCTTTGTTTTTAATAAATAGTTTTATTCGTGTAAGTAGTGATTCATATTATTTTTTTAATAATTCATCACCAATTTCATTGTAGCATACATCATAAATAATGTATTTTAATTATTTTATGGTTTTTGGTTTTTTATCTCTAATTTTTTGCCTATTTTGCTTCACATATTTTCGATTATATTTAGATCCGAGCTGTTTCCTGGCCATTCAATGGAGTTTATACCTAAACTATCTTTATCTTGATCGATATTTAAAAAAAACCAAATGGTGATATACCAATGCATTAAAAATAATTATAATTAATTGTGAAAACAATTTGAATACTCTCAAATTTTGAACGATGCGCCGGTGCTGAATCATCGTGAAAGACAAGATCCTTAACCATTTCCGGTAAGCCTTCTAATGTAAGAATAACGCTTTTATCGATGATTTTTTTATACTCCTGTGAGTTGACTATCCCATCTAGTTTAATGATTGATCCATCACCATACCGTGTGATGGCCCCCAATACCATACCATGGCGAATGTCAAACAGTCAGCGCTTAGCACGATTCTTTGTAGCGTTCGCCTGATTTTCGTCGTACTAGCGCCATTCCATCTGATCCAATCAGGTTGAATTTGGATTCATCTGAAAAAGTAATCGTCTCCCAATCTTGAACTGTCCAATTTTTCTTCTCTTTGGCCCACCAAAGACAAGTATCCTTCATTTTCTTCGTGAGGAGGGTTTTTTTTGCACGCACCGTTAAAATAGACCAAGTTCATTTAGTTTATATTGAACTGTTCTAAGGCTTACTGAGTTTTCCAACTTCAATGAACTCTATTGAACTTCAATGAACCTAATTTCTGACGCAGTTTTGAAACTGTTTTGAAGTAAAATTCTCTTTAAAATCCGTTCGTCTCGAGAAGTCAGTTTTTTTGCCATTTTTCCTCTTTCGACAGGTGTTATGTCCATTGTTTTTTTATACTTCTTAAAAAATATAGTTATTGTAGGTAGAATGTGTCCCCGTTCGTCGATAAATTTCCGCAAAAGAATAATTTTTCTCCCAGAAAGTGACAATTTTTGATTTCCCGGCGATCGACAAAAATTCATATTTTACGCTCAACGCTCACAACACTAAAAAAAGACACGCACTACTTGAAAGTCTGGGGGAAACTGACTTTAAAAGTTTTTGGCAACAATACGTTGAGATATGCTGAAAACAACTGTAAAAGTATAAAAACAAAATTGCCAGAAAGTGAGACCCAATAGGGTGAAAAATGGGCCATTCCGGTAAAATTTGTGACTGATAAGCTTCGCTTTGCGCTGGGTGTATGTGTTTTTTAAATTGCGCGATTTTTCTATATCTTGGTGTTGTTCGGTCGATTTCTCAAAATCTGTTAATTCCTGTTCAAAATGAATATTGGAATCTACAGTCGGGTATTTTATCTTTCATTTGTAGTACTTTTCAGCTTTCAAATCTCTCTAAATAAAATTCCATATTTCGACTATTCTTGTGGATTAATAACAAAAATTCGTTTATTTTATCGAGGTAAGATAGTTATCAATAGAATTTTTGTTATTAATCCACAAGAATAGTCGAAATATGATTTTTCTAAGTGGAATTTTATTTAATTCTCATATAAAGATAATTTAATATATTATCCCTATTAATTCAATTCAGATTCGTGTAAATACGAGTAAATACTAGTACGAGCTTTTTGCTCGCAATTTTAGCGATTTAAAGTTCAGCACACTTCCAGTTAACCCTTTTAAACGAAAACAAAAAATAGTGTGGTCAGAACACTATTCTAATAAACATGTTTCAATAGAAAATACTCAATATAATATAGTATTAACAATGGGGAAAAATTCCAAGTGAAAATACGTAATTTTGATTTGAACTGGACGACTACTTAGAGAGATTTGAAAGTTGAAAAGTACTACAAATGAAAGATAAAATACCCGACTATAGATTCCAATATTCATTTTGAACAGAAAATTAACAAATTTTGAGAAATCGACCGAACAACACCAAGATATAGAAAAATCGCGCGATTTAAAAAACACATATACATATGTATATCCGAATCTCGAGCCAATCAACACTTTTTATTACCAGATTCGTGTTCACTGGGCATTGATCTATAAGAAAAGTCATATCCCGTCTCTGAAACATTTTAAAAGTCGTCATTTGTCGAACAGTGTTATTTGTATCTATACATCTATACATATTACAATACTTTACAAAATTATTTACGAGTTAATAAGTATATAAATCAGACAGTTTATTGAACAAAAACACGTAGCGATAAATTTAAAATATCCTCGATATTTTCGAGATTCTAATAAACGATTTCTCGAAAAACGAGAATCTCAAATTTTCATAATAAAATATTCTCTAGAAATGAGAATCTTGAAATTTCACAATAAAATATTCTCAAGGAACGAGAATCAAAATTTCTCGAGAATTCTCGAGAAATATCGAGACTAGATTTCTCGATGATAACCTCTAGTCACAACACGGTGAATTTAGCGTAAACCAAGCGCAGGGACGAGGTTAGCTCAGTTGACGCATTCGACTCGAAATACTTGTCCTTAAACCCTTGTAGCCTTTTCACCTTTCATTCTAACATTTACTTGTTTTTCTTTAGCAGCTTTTGTCTGACTAACTACATTAACTACATAAGCTACATACAGTGGCGTAGCATGAATTCCTGGTGCCCCCCGCAAAATATTTTCGTTCGATAAACGCCGAAACATTTTTGCTGACTTGTATTCTGACGCGTAGCTACGAATGCACGTGTATGCATTCATATTGTAAGTACTCGACAATACGACGTAAGCAATATTGCGCCGTATCGTCATGGCCCGTAATGTATAAGTAAGCCGATTTTGCCTTGCACTCGGCCAAAGTGCTGTAAACGTGACGTGACCGTGACGTGTAGGTAGATATGAATAGAAATGTAATAAAATGACATATTTGAAACGGAGTCGTACAGTGCTGAAGCCGTGCAGTGCTGTTAAGTATGAACAGACCTTTAAAGGTATATATTATGTAGGCATATGAAGTAGGTAGAAGCTAGGATCCTTAATTTTATAAACTAGAATTTACTTTCTTTTTTTCCAGTTTGTTTAGTTATAATTACTTCAATATTAGATGAAATTAAATAAATTAATTATTTCCAAAGAAGATTGAGAAAAATCTTAATTTTTTCAATCTCGTTTTTTAACCATGGATGTGAATCCACGAGACATTGAGATTCATGCATTTTTTTGTAGTTTAGTAACTGCGAGTAGTCGGTATTTCTGAACAATGAGAGGTCAATAAGCAGTTATCCAAAACCGGGATATTAAGCTGTCCCGAAAAGTCCTTTCGGGACGCCGGGATCAGAGGCGTGAAACCGGGACAATCTCGGAAAATGGGAAGTCTGTCAGCCCTAACCACTGGTAACAAATAACAATATGTATATGAATTCACCATTAATTGGGATTAATGTATAATTTGAACCCGAACGACCAACGACTATCACAGACCCAACGAGAGTGTTTTATTTACGAATTGAATTTGTGATTGTATTAGCATCGATTTGTCCGCGGCGAACATGGTCGCAGTCGAGTTTAGTTTTGTGCAACGGTCGGTAACGCAGATCCCTGTTTTGGCAGCTGTTCGTGTTCGCTTCTCGGCTGTCGGCTGTCGGCTGTCGGTTCTCGGTTGTCGGTTGTCGGTTGTCACCGGGCGGTCGTCGGGCAGCTGGCCGATCAGTTCGATTGAGGTCTTCTGTTTTCGTCGAACGTCCCTTCAGCGGAAGGGTGAGAACACGAAAACACACCCCGAAACTAACAAAGCCTCTCTTTAAACCCTCCCCCCTAATCCAGTCAGCCTCCTTTTCTCCTCAGATCCGCCCAGCTACACCCACGCATTCTGCACATTCTACACATCTGCATCTGCATCGCACCACACCACCACACCACTCACATCTCTACATACTGAACATATTGCACCCACTGTCACAATTCCCTAGTCCATATTCATTTGTTTTTCAATCCGAATGTCTTTGGTCCAAAAATAGAAATATTCTCTGTGTTTATTTTTTCATTTGTTTTGTTCCTGATGTTTTGAATGATTTATTTTGTTCGTATATTCTTTTATGATTTCCATTTATTTATCATGTATGGTGTTTTGTTTAAATGGGGAAAAATATACTAATCAATGTTTTATTTAAATCATGATACTACTTGAACATCAAATTCAAATACTTCTATTAAAAATCATAGGAGTATTTATTAATAAACATATTCAGGTACTTGTTTAGTAGTATGGCTTGAGCTTCACGCTTACATTTTAGAATTTCATTTAAAAACAAAAGAAAAAAGAGTGACATTTCATTGTCACAAAATTCTTTTTTTTTTTTTGTTACTTTTAGAAATTCATTTTGCAGCAAGTCTTTTTTAGCTTTGTCTGTCAAATAGTAATTTTGAATACGTTCCTTATAATAAAAAAAATGTTTTCAAACTCTACAGTTTCAAGACAAAAACATGTTTATCTAATCAATTCCTCTAATTCCATATATGTATGTATATATCAATTCTGAAGTGGTTATTTTATCAGTGTTACTTATAAATGAAATAATAACAATTTCCGTTAATTGTACACTGTCAATTAATCACATACAAAAAAAAATCTCAAAAGAAAATAAATTCAATCTAATCTAATAAGAATTTACTGAAATCCAAAAAATTAGTCTAAAATCTAATTAAAATATCTGTTAAATCAAAAATTTAACTGAAAGAAACTATTAAATGTATCAGTGATAACTATGTCATATGAGAATGACGTTTAATCATAAATGTAATTGTTATTTACATACATATGTCAATGTGAGTTAGATATGATATCACTAACACAATTGTTCTATGGTGATTCCCAGAATGAATCATGTATACAAATTGAATATAATTTTTTTTATAAATCCTATTGTCAGTATCAAACGTACATAATAGTTTAAATTATTTTTGATTTTCATCCAGTCATTATTGTACATGGACTGTGTACAAGTTTAAATAAAAATGTTTTATTGTGCTCGTCTTGAGGAAGATAATTTGAAATTCCAAAATAAGTTCCTGTTAAAGTTATGTACCTCATTGGACACATAGCTCGCAGCAGTTCTACCACATTTGTTCTAGTCTGGTCATTTTATTTTGTCGGGGATCTTCCTCGTCCTCCACGTCCCCGAATATTACCCACAATGACCATTTGTATGTAATATTGGGAGACTTGTATGTTATTCGTATTTGTACTGGTCTCGCCTAGAGGTTGTGATTTCTCGACTTTTTTTGTTTCTCGAGATTCAACAATCTCATTTTCTCGGAATATTTGAATCTCGAAAATTCGAGATTTTCTTTTTTGTTTCGAATCTCGAGAATTCTCGAGAATCCCGAAAGTATATATTTTTTTTAATATAGTGAATTAATTTTTTTAGCATATACAATCGACAACATCAAAAGGACACAAACACTACATATGTATATTTTATCAGGGGTTTATAACTTTATTAAAGACATGATGAAAGAAAGATATAGAGAGATACAATAGAACATTGAATAGAAAAGAAAGTAAAATTATATAAAAAAAATATCATAAAAGAAGGCACGAAAAGAAAATAAAATATACAGTAATTTAAAATAGTAAAAATAACAATATGTAACAAAGAATTTTATAAAATTCCCAGTTTCGCCACCCGGCTTTGCTCGTATTTTTGTGACCGGACAAATAATAAAAATACTGAACATCTACGCATATTAAAATACTGAATATACATTGATTAATATATAAGGAGCAAATACACGAATAAATAAATAATAAATCAAAAATCTTTGTTTTATGTGTGTTACAGTGGGGTCATATTGTCAGTGAAAATATATTTTCACTAGCGTTTTAGTGATATCATAACCGAATACTTTCCCACTAGTGACTAGTACCTACATGCACATATATGTATGTAACTTTAAAATGGTGCGATTTCGTTGTGACATGTGTATATGTACTTATATGATGACCGGATAATAACTTACCAGACAAATAATAAAAATACTGACCATCTATACATATTACAATACTTCACAAAATTATTTACGAGTTAACAAGTATACAAATCAGTCAGTTTATTGAACAAAAACATGTAGTGATAAATTTAAAATATTCTCGATATTTTCGAGATTCTAATAAACGATTTCTCGAGATACGAGAATCTCGAATTTTCACAATAAAATATTCTCGAGAAACGAGAATCAAAATTTCTCGAGATTTCTCGATCACAACCTCTAGTTTCGCCTTACTTGCTTTAAGAATTAGAGTATGCACACAAGACGGATGGATGACAGTTGGTTACCAACTTTCAACTCTTTTTAGGAACATTGTTTCTTCTTGCTGTTTTTGTTTTTGACGTTTTCCAGTGGTTCATTCTGATTTATATCCAAGTATTATATTATATTTAGGTAAGTTTTACTTACCTAAATTAACCTTTTAATACCATTAATCAGAAACAGAAGCTTTCAGTATTATAAATCCCTATGCATTAGTTTTATCATATTGTTTTTCATCATAATCCTATGACAATACTGTATGATTTTTTTTTATTACGCATTTATCTTTAAAGTGAACAATTTTTTTAACATAATTACAGATGTTTCAAATGTTATATGATTGACTGTTTGATCAGTTTAACCTTTATTTATTTTTGTTATAAAATAATATTAGTTCAATACATAACAGAAATAAATCTTGTGTGACAATTGAGTCAAGACTACTGAACGAAAAAATGCCGTATTGTTTTACTGTTAGAGTAATAATTTATCTTGAGGTCTGTAAACATCTCTAGAAATCAGTATGCACTAATACTTAATATAATTACGGTACCGAGATAAGGTTTTTTTGCAAAATAAACATTAAATTTACAAAGTAAACAAGAAAAATTTACGAATAATTTGTATTTGTTCACTCATTCGCATACCGGATCTTCAACGAATGATTTTTTCAATATTTTTTACTTGGACACATTTGGAATTCAAACTTTGAACAGAATCTTAGAATATAATAGATATACATTTTATTCGTTGATAGTAAATACGTATATTTTATAAGCAAACCACAAAATTATTACGCATACTAGACTTTCAAGTAATTAGCTGAAGGTTCTCAGATTGATTGCCAATAAATGAATTTCATTTTCTCAGAGGTAATGTTGCTATTTGTCAATCAATCGCATATAAAAATTACAGATTCTATCTGACCTACTTTATGAAACGAGTCCATATGAAATTTCCTCTCGCCTTTTGCATTTTGAAAGTCACCAAAAACAGCTGCATTTGATTCTTTCCTTTTTTACAATTTTAATAATTGAAATATCATACATGGATACGCACATATGTGTGTATTCTCATTTTAAAACATGTATGGAAAACAGATTGAAAGTCACGTACATACGCCACTTTAAGAAGAAGAATTTTATTGTCATAACGACAAAATCGAATGGACTCATACAGATAAAATCTGATTAAAACATAATACTCATTCCTCTCGATTGTTTGGTTCGTTGTGCTCGTATACTGTTAACTAAATACTATCGTCTCTATAATAAAAGACCTTTTTTCATTGGACCTATCTATTTTTGCCTTAAGCTGACGCACTGCGGTGAGTCTATATTGGCAATCCTTCCCGTTTGTAATTGGCGGTATGTATGTAGTTGATCAACCTATCGGCCTGCTCGTTTATTCATTTGAATGCATACGATATACTTTTGAATGCGAAACCTTGACCTTTTCCTGGAAACTCGTCATTCAAATTTTTAATCCCATTTAGAAAGTCCACGCATAGATGTCTAGAATACTATGAATATATTATTAAAAGAGAAGCTTTATTATACAGATTATTTTCGTTGTGTTTGTTTAATCATCTGTGTTGCGTTGATTCCTAATGAGCTGTTTTGATTTGGTAGGTTTATTTCATTTTTAAGAGTTCCTAAGTGTAGGAAAAAAATGAATCATTTTCTCATAAACTTGTGATTACATTAGCGCGATATTAAATTTTAACTGAACTTATGCGCCACAGAATTAATATTTGCTAAGCTTACGGGCAAATATTTGCACAGTATTTTTAATCATGATCCTCGCCTTTGCAATTTAACTCAAACATAAGAATACGCTGTTTGATTTTAACTTTGAATAGGACACGAAAATTTTGTAAGAAAATGAAATATATATTATATTTGGTCGAATTTTATTACGACATTGTTCTGACAGGGGGATTTTGTTGCGAGCCCTCTTTGAAGTATACTTTTAAATACACACTATTATTTTTTTATCTGTAAATCACATGTATATTTTGTGTTGTTTTGAAATTAGAATTAATAATTAAATTTTTTCTTGTTATCTTTTATATAATACTAGTATTGTACGTATGTTGAATCGAAACGACTAGCGTTATCTCAGACAGACACACAGAATAGCGATATTATAATTATGATGTAGTCTATTTTATAAAGGAATTTTCACTAGTACTTACATACAAAGACATAAATATACATACATATATGAGAATTATAGAGTGACAGTCATTGTGGACTATTAATTATCGGGTTGAGTAATTAGAAATTTATTATTTAATATACATATGTATACATATGGGTGACCGTAAAAAAGTCGTCAGTGAAAAAGTCGAAAATGTTCGTTTACCATGCATACATATGAAAAACGGTTAGTATATATATCAGTGGCGTGCGGTAAAACTCTCTCTCCCCCCGTCGTACATCCTCACTTAATTTGCGCGAGTAGGATACAACAGGAGTAACAGGCTTTACCTCCCGTATCCTGCGCGCGCACATTAAACAAGGCTGTATGACAAAAAGAGAGATAATTTCACCGCATGCCACTCATATATATTATTTATACGTAGTACCGTTTACCATGCACCCTTATTTTTTGATCTTCCGACTTAAGATCTTTCGATTTTCGATCTTTGCCTTCCGATATTTGTTTTTTTCGACTTTTTCACTTTCGGTGCCGTGAGGTAGACCCGTTACAGCCCAATTGTACATCTTGTTCGTTCATGAAAATACTAGTTTGTTTATACAAGAACCAATCTGACCAGTTATACGGTACAAAAAAAAACAAAATTACAAAAAACTATGGAGTTTGTTCATGCACAAACTAGTAAATATTAGGCAAAATTACAAATTAGTAAATATAAGTTTAAGTATTCTCTATCATTTGTCCCATCTCTATGTGTAGGTATGTATGCTCAACCTACATAGGTTGCAATATTTTTTTACACGGTTTATATTAGGTTTACTTCGATAATTTTAATATTAGTGGAAACGAAAATTATAGCAATGTTGTGACGTGGTTTCTATAGGATTTATTTTTGAATACTTGATCAAACTAGTATGTTCATGAACTAACTGGGGTGCACACTTGGATTGTAACATATTTATAATATATGTATTTAACATATGTATAATATATTTGCTATTGATTTAACGTGGAAAAATCCTAAAACTTCTTACATACATACATTCTCTTGAATATGATGGTGTGATGTACAGATATTGTATGTCCATTTTTGAATTTGAATCGAATTTTAAGTTTTTAGATACTGGAATATTTCCGGTTTTTCCTATCAAAGTATACATAAATTACTTTGAAAGGGAAGTTTTTCTTCCTTTTTTGTGCCACATCTGCTTAGCGATTACTGGCCATTATCCTGTTTATAATATTGTTTTATTGATTGCAAGACGGAACGTCTCCACTGAAGTTCCTCCTGTACCACCACCTTAAAATGTTTAACCGCAAAATGTGTCTTCTTCCCAGATCTCTGCTTGCCTTGGATGATCGACTAATCTTACGTTTAGAAAGGCCTCGTCAGGTGCTGATGATACTATATACATATGTATATATATATATTGCGTTTATTCGGTTGTCATTGTCGATGCGTAACACGAGTATTTCTTGTTGCAAATTCCGCGTGCGTGTCCTCGGTTTTGAGCCAGGCAGCGCATCGCACTTTCAATTATGCAAAATAGTACGCACAACTCTATGCACCGCTGCTGGTTTCACACGTTCGAATTTTTAATTTTACGTCAGAAAGTTGTCGTTGTCATCGTCGCTAGACTTTCGATTTCTGATTTAATTTAACATTACATTTTCGTATCAAATGCAGAATTGATTATTTTTATCATCTCGAACCATTTTTTCCCTTCCTAATCAACCCATAAGCAGCACGTCGACTTTACATTAAAGACGAGATAGTTACTGAAGTTTTTAAATATTTTACTTACATACATACATCATCCGTTCCATGTCTACATATATACATACATATGTCTGCATGTACAAGGCTGTACGTATAGCGTTTGGCATTCGGTGCATCATATGGAACAAAGACAACGTGATATTAAGTATCTGCTGTGCCTTTCATTGTAATTAATTAAGCGATCCAAGTCAAGTTGATAACAGTTGTGACGAGAGGGATCGAGCTAGTTTGTTGGTTTTTCTAATATATATATAAATATATATATTTATATATTTATTTTTTTATTATTTACCGCAATTATAATAATTGCCACATTCCATCTAAGTTTTACTACTCAAAATAGAAATGTATAACATAGACATAGTCAACTTGATATTTGTTCTCTCTTGCATTTGATTCGAGATTCATTGTAAAATCAGATCGTTCGCTATCCGTAGGTTTATACATATATAATTATTTGGTAATATCGTCTCAAAATGTGCAATAGACATAGTCGTGTGTTGATAGCGCCATTTTCTCGCCAGTAAAAGTAAAATCGTGATCGGTAAGTGGACTAATTTTCCGGTTTTATATTACGTGTCTGCTTTTTGCCGAATAAATAAGTTTTTTTTTAAATATTGTATATATTATATATATATGACAATTTGTTTCATCGCTAATTGGTACGTTTACTTTTTGCCGTTATTACGTACATACATGTACGTATGTGCCGTTACGAAATTTCAGTGTGGAATTAGCGCATTAATAAAGTACCCTTCTTTCTTTTGTGGACTGTAATTAGGTTTCAAATATAATGTTATAAATTATGTATTATGCTCTTCGAGGTCGGCTTTTTCACATTACACATAATGAAAATACATTATGGCTGCTTTATCCACAATAAGCCACGTAAATGGTTATTTCACAGTCTGTCATCATTTACTGTTGTTGATCCATTTTTCGTTCCAAACACTTCTTACGGACGTCTCATCCACCCCCAACCCATGAACCATGTATATATAACCATAATCTATGGCATTGCCCAACATTGGTTCATGGGTTGGGAGTGGATGAGACGTCCGTAAGAAGTGTTTGGAACGAAAAATGGATCAACAACAGTAAATGATGACAGACTGTGAAATAACCGGTTACACGACAAATGGTGCAAGTCCAAAAGGTTCAACGACAAAATGTACCCGAAAATTAGTGCACGCGGGTACATTTTGTCAGTACACTAATTTTTGGGTACATTTTGTCGTTGAACCTTTTGGACTTGAACCAATTGTCGCGTCCCCATAGATTATACTTAGAAACTATAGCCATATGTACAACGTCATAGAACGAACTCCATGAAGATAAAAACGTCACGTTGTACGTTTTTCTGACGTTTATGTGGCCTAAGCCGTTAGGTTATCACCTTCGTACGATCTAATAATATTATGAATTCGGTATGACATTGTTTTCTTTTATGTTTAGTATATACCAAATATTTTAACCAAAAAAAATAGGGAAAAATTTATAAAATTAACGAGGAAAATATAATATACTAATAGTAACATATAACCAGTTCCGCGATGAAACTGCTGCGTAATTTACGCAATGTGTCATCAATTTGAGCATTTTTGGAGCAGTAACGGTTGCACTTTATCTCGTACCAAAACTACATTCTTTCACTGACCCAGACTAGGCCAATTACTACTATCGCATCAATCTTGCCATTAAAAAAGCGGCACATTTGCAACGTATGCACACCTAGCGTTAGCAAACACACTCGATCCGTAATGAAGATCGAGATTTATTTTCATCTAGAAGGAACAAAGATGTCTTAAAACTTAAAAAGACTTAAAAACTTCTTATGGCCAACCGTGTATGCTCTAATCGCAAATCGCAATACTCCACAAATGTTTTTATAACAAACCAATCATATAATTAAAAGTCTTACCTGAAATTGCGAGGGAGAGAAAGGATGCCGATTTGCGAGTTGCAACATGTAGCTATATTCTCAAAATCTAATAGGATTAAATAACCATTAAATCAGTGGGCGCATGCCCACATTTTGAATGTATTGGGGGGGGGGGGCAATTATCACATCATTAATTTCGTTTACTCCTTATAATGTTTATAACTCATTTATCATGCTCTCTGTTGTGCGAACATTATTTGATCAACGAATTTATGAAAAAAGGTCCTCTTGAAACCCATTTCAAGCAGAAACATCGCACTTGTGTGAACTATACTCTGAATTTAATAGATAAATTTGAAAAAGATCAACAACAAAAGCGAAATTCTCTTTACGTTATGATATTTTTCTTATAGCTAAATCTGGAAAAATCATACTATAGGGGAGGATTTACTTAAACCAGTTACATATTCCAGCAACATATCTCAGTGGTTAGTGAATAATAATTTCAACTGACGGGTCATGGATCCGATGCTGCTGGCCAGACCTTGGATATATGTGACTCCAGGTCTTGTTGAAAGGGTTCCAAACAAATTGGCAACCTATCCTTATTTGTCGCCATGCAACCTATCCTCATTTGAATTCGTCGTATATATACTTTGTTGATATTAAAAATATGCTTAGAATGTCATTTTTGCAAATTCGTAGTATAGAGAATTTGTTGATTGTAACAGATTGTCCATAGTGTCATTATAAATCGCTCACGGACCTTTTACTGAACGACCTTACGCGCACGGCATTTCACTCGCGCGACAAATCGCTCACGGACATTACACTCACAGATAAATCACTCACGGAAACTGCACTCACAGATAAACCCCGTTGGAAGCATTGAAGTGAAGCGTGGCACAAAAAAGGTTGGCAAACACGGATTTAAATCTCGCCAGCAGCAATATACGTACTCATAATCATCGAGAAAATCGAATAAATGTTTCGATTGTATCGATTTTTAACTGAAACCTTTATATATAATGTATAAATTTATGATCGATAATGAATACACAAACAAAGTAATTCTAAACTTTCGTAAAAAAAACGAAACTGTTAGAAATACGTATATTATGGGTAAATTGCGACAATCGTTGTCACAAAAATCGCGAATGCGAAATATCTGGCACTCGAGGTCTCGTTAATACAATATTTCGCAATTTTACAATTACAATTATTACAATTACTACAATTATTACAGTTAGTACAATTTTCGATTGATCGAGTTTTTGGGTACTAGATGTTCTGTGATCGAGATTTTAGTGACGCACGCGAGATATCTTTTTGGGGAATAATCACCGAACCGTATATTACTATATGTGTGTAAAATTACAACAGTCATTTTTGACAGGTTTTGTGTGCCAACATTAGGTAACTAGACATATCAAAGAATACTTTGGCAAATAATGTTGATGGAAATATAATACTGCATGGTAAAAAGCAACAATACGAGCGGCATATCTATCTACTGGAGTGGGTGGCGAAACGAAAACAAATAGCTGTTCAGTGTTGTGGGACGCTTCGTGCAGGAAAGTCCATCGTTTCGTTCGTCTTGTTAAACTTGTTCGTATTTCTACACATTATTATAACTACGGTACTTATATATATATATATTACTCTTGTCGTGGATTTAATTTATTCGCTAAAAAGTTATTACAAATATTCATCATCCGAGTGATTCGTTTGAATTTATTCACATTTTACGTCCGCTTTTGAGTGCTGAGTGTTTCCTAGCATTGTTATGTACTTGAGTTTTTATAATATGTATCGAAGCATTATAAACAGTGCTCATGCGATGTAAAGTGAGGCAGCTAACCGACAAGTATGGATTATGCTATATTAAATAGTCAAGTTAATACGCTAATTGATTATGTATTTTTAGACTGGAAAACATTCGTTGATATATTAAGTACATACATTTTTCAGCTGTTTTATAATACTCTTAGGCTTTCTGCCCTTTTGTGAGATTAGTATACGGACAAATCGGTGCTTGAGATATGTCTGAAAGTTAAAATTTCCATTTTCCTCTGTTTGAATTATGCAAGATTCGATTGCAAGGCGGCAAGTCGTGTCGGGTACGTAATGATGGAAATTTAATTCAAGAGGTAATCTCGCTTATTCGCTTATTTATTCACGATCCGTTCATTCGTTCTCTTGTCGAAGAATAAGATTTCCAACCACGTGAGTGAAATGACACGGTCTTTCGCATACGAATGTGATGGTTTTTTTTTTTGCCACGTTTTAATTTGCGTTTATCTATCCGATCGTTATAGAGTACCGTTTAGATATCATTTCCCTGATATGTGTGTAATTTATTTATTTATTTATACGGTCAAAAAAAATGTCCATTTCACACAAAGAAAGGAAAAAAATACAATACAATACAAATAAAGTTAGAAATAAAGTTTTTGAAAAATATAAAGAGATACAAAAAAAAATAAACTACAACATTTAAAAAAATGTTTGTATAAATCGCGTTTTACCTTATATCTACTGACATTAAATAAATCATACATATACAGCTCATTACCCAGTCTGCAATCTTGACATGGCTGAGTTCGATAAATAATTGGTGGTAAACCTGGGCATATCAAGAATATGGTTACATCTAATTGATCTGCCCGGTACATGTAATCTGATTAAGCTCATCAATTCAGAGCAGTCGATGATGCCATTAAGAATAAAAACATAAAATATCATTAATTATTCTTCTATCACACAATTTTGATAAATACATTTCTTTATAAATGATATTGCTGCTAACATGATTGTTATATGTATATTTAAAAATAATTATTGAAAATCTGACAAATTTTATAAACTTTTTTTGGACAGACTATTAAATTAGTATACATATTTTAGTGAATAAGGAAACTAAATCGTAGAATTTTATTCTAATTGATTTCTTTCTATAGTAGTATATAACATTTTTACTGTATTTATATTTTTAAAGTGGGTAGATTTTCTTATAAACCCAATGGTTTGATGGCATTTTTGTAATATAATTTATATGAAAATTGGATATTAATTTTTCATCAAAAATAACTCCCAGATCTTTGATTTGCGATGATGTCGGCAAGGTTTCATTACTTATATTATATTATAATTATAAATAATTTTACAATTTGACAATAATGTTATATGTATGTACTTATTCTCTTTATTTTACTTTACAAATATAAAGAATTATTTATAAATTATATTTAAAAAAAACTTGATGCATTTCTAAGTTTATACAATTAACTGTTTTATACAAGTATTGGCTTTTTAAATATAAAAAAAATCGAGATTGGAAGAGATGATGGTGTTCTATTATTGGATACTTTATATACATACATACATAGGTATACAGGTATTCCTCGACTTACGACGGAGATACGTTCCTGAACCTCGGTCGTAAGTCGAATCCGTCATAAGTCGAGGAATATATTTATATTTTTTTTTCGGTGATTTTACTTACTTTTATTAATACAGTAATGCAAATGAATTCATATTTAAATTTAAAAAAAAAATAAACATCTACATCATCCGTACTTATTAATTATAAATTATACATCCTCATCACTTATCACATAAGTACAATCCATTTCTTCATATTCAGTTTGAGATACAGCCGTATGAGTATTTTTGAAAAATGTGTCTTATTTTGTTTGAACAGTATCCGGCTTTTTTTCTCTATATATTTCTTGGTAGCATGCGAGATTTTCTTAAATCCTGCGGTTCACATTTGAAAATATTTCACTGTCTGGGTCCATCATTTCAAACTTTTGTATTCCTTGATTTAATTAAATTAAAAGCAGCAGCCATTTCTTTCAATACAAATTTTTTCAGCGGTTCCGCAGATGTGATTGATTTATTTTCATCAATATCCTCTTCTGCAACCATTTGAGTTTCAAGATCTAATAATTCTGCATTGTTTAGATCTTCTGAATCATCTTCAAGAAGTTGGTTGATGTCTTCGTTATCTACGTCAAATTGTAGACGTTCACTAAATTGTACGATTAGGTTAGTAATATCCTCGACATTTTTTTCTTTTTCGTATATGGAAAGAGAATGGGTTCAAATCGAGTGGTGAGTTTTTTCCATATTCCGTACATACATGCTGAAGTAACTTCTTAAGCCGTTAAAGGGTCCATCCCTTATCTATATTTCTTATAGCAAGGATATTATAATTTTTCCAAAATTCTTGAAAAGTTTTTCCTTCTTCTATTGCTTCAATGCCTTGCGCAAATGTAATTTTTAAATAATGAGCTTTAAAAGACGCAATGGAATTCGCTTTTCAATCTTGTCATCGATCCAAATCACTAGTAATTTTTCCATTTGTTGAATGGGTCCTAGTCTTTTTTTATTTATTATTTTAGATTTAATTGACAAGGACCCTTTAAAGGCTTTACGATTTTTTTCTTTGTCTTTTAAAATAGTGGAGACCTTTGAATGTGACAATTTCAAATTATTCACCATGTCCATCACTTTTTTACCACTATCATATTGTTTTATCACTTAAAGTTTCATTTCTAAGTCTATCCACCTTTCTATTTTTTTTAACAAGAGTTACTTTATCAGTCATTATCCCGTTTCTTTATCACACATTATAAATGTTCTTATAAATAAAAATTTGAGCACTAATCAACACGAAATTGAAAAAATAAACGTCCTAAAACAATAACGAACAGTTATGTAACAAACGGTAACGACCGTATGAGTTTGCGTATATTGTTTGATATATATATATATATATATATATATATATATATATATATATATATATATATATATATATATATATATATATATATATATATATATATATATATATATATATATATATAAGCAGGCGCGGCTCGTGCATAGGAACTGCGGCGCTGCAGCACCCCCAGAAAAAATACAAAAAAAATCACATTTGTATACATTTACAACTTGAGTATGTCAAATGGGTCTACGTGACGAGCCAGAATGTTAAATTACAGAAAACACAAATATCGGAAGACAAAGATCGAAAATCGAAAGATCTTAAGTCGAAAGATAAAAAAAGGGTGCATGGTAAACGGTACATACTCACGTATATACTCACTTAATTTGCGCAAGCAGGATACAACAGGAACAAGAGGAACAGGCTTTTTCTCCCGTATTCTGCGCGCGCACATTAAGATCTTTCGATTTTCGATCTTTGCCTTCCGATATTTGCGTTTTCTGTAATTTAATATTCTGGCTCGTCACGGAGACCGATGTCAAATATATCTAAATACAAGTTGTAAATGCGATTTTTTTGTATTTTTTCTGGGGGTGCTGCAGCGCCGCAGTTCCTATGCACGAGCCGCGCCTGCTTCTACCCATACGTGAATTTAAAAAAAATGAACGGTCAATAAAATTCATCTCATGTACATATTTTATAATATTGAATATTTTAAAGAAATCTAGAATTAATTTAATATAAAAAATTCGTCCTTGGCTTTTGTTATGAGCTCTTTAATGAAGTTTTGAAAAACGACACATGTCAACGACTTGACTAAAAAAAGTTATTATCGCTGTCCTTAACCAATTCGTTGAAAATAAAACCAATAACAATTTATTGAAATCATTCAAACATTGCATCTTCGTATCCGATATTAATATCATGTATGTATGTATATTCAGAGGACATTCATATTGAGTACTTTCAAATATACAATTTTTTTTTTAAATTCAAAATATATTTTTCATCACAACCTGGTTTAAGATATTACCATATATTAAAAAATGTATTTACCGTGGTGCCATTATGACCAAATTTGTTCATATGTAATTTATATAAATTTATAACATTATTATTATAAATTTAAAATTATATTCAAATAATGGTGACAAATGAGGATCTGTTGCCAATTTTTTTGGAACCGTTTCAATAATTAAAACATAAATTAGCAAATTCTAATGAAAACGATCGACCTCGAGTCACATATATCCAAAGTTTGGCCAGCAACACCGGGCCAGGGATCGAACCTATCGATTGATAGCATTTTACGTTTATGCGCTTTTATTTGTTAAATACAAATAATAAAAAGTACAATATTGCAGTGTTAAAATTAAAGTAAGTAGGTAAAAAAATGTCAAATGTTCAGTGTGCTTTTTATTATATGAGAAAAGTTAGTTTATCTGAACTCTTTGCATAGTTCAAACTCTCATATGTGAGAATTAAAAATAAAAGTTTCATTTCTGAACGTGTAAATTTGACGATTTCGCAAAGGCTTCGTGTCCCGTTTGCTTTTCTTATCATCGCCTTATGTTTCGAAATTGACATTGGCCGATTTGCACGTCGATGCAAATGTGCATAATTACATATCAAATATGCACATGCGTCACTTGTGCGTGTAAATGCTCGGTATCTCTTAGGTTGGATTTGTGAAGGCTTATTAGTTATTATATTTGTCTTTTTTCTTTTGTTAATCTCGAATCGTAAAACGGAGTTGTCCCAAATGCTTTCGGATTAATTCAGTTTAAAAATAAAATGGAAATGACGTATTCGTATGGTGTGTAGCGACGTTATTTTTTTACGGAAACGGAATAATCGCACAAATTAATGCTTAAGTATAAATATATGATACAAAACAACCTCGTTTATGATTCCAAGCTTCTAATTTGATATTGCAGATAGCAATTTTCTCATTTGTAAATACACAGTTGTTTATTTAATATGATCGTTCTTCAAACGTTCGTTTTAATTGAAACGTTTTACTTAATATGTATGTACATTCATATGTTTGTGGAAAGTAAGAATTAATCAAAAATAATGACGTTTTTATTTTATTATTACGGAATGTTACGTCGGAAAATTAGTGCGAAAATACTAAACAAAAGAAAATTCAGTTATTTTTAGTGTCGCAGAATGCCGAGCAAATATTCATGTTGAATTACACAATCGATATAGTGGCTGGTTACTGGCAAATCATGGGACAAACGGATTCTGTGGAAATATCATTTCACCGGTTCCCATGGATACGAGATTTCTTCGAAACACGTTTAATATTTGCGCAATTCCACGAACTTGTGTCGCAAAACGAAATGGCGACATTTCTCATTTGTATTTCTCATCTGAAAATAATATTTACCCATATAAAATGAATATTATACACAAGAGCAAAATTATCTCATTTTTATTTGTGTATTTTTTAATATGAACCGACGAAAATTAATTAGACTTTTCGTCTGATCCTCTTTAGAAACTGAATCCATCAGAAAATTAATCCAGTACCATTATATTAATCATATTTTATTTTATTTTATTATATAATGCGCCTTCTTGGCCAATTACAAACAATGCAGCATTTTTATTACATAAGTCGCTGAATTACGAGACACTAAAAAACACGAAATTAACGAGACATCTATGAATTTTAACTTTTTTACATAATTTTTTTTGTACATTAATCTTCAGTGGTGACATAGTAGGTAGGAAGGTTTTTAGCCAATTTAACCAAGGAACCATTTCAACAATGAAATCAGAAAAATTACAACTGAAAATACATTATAAGTTGGTACCAATTTAGATAGAAAGGTTAGGTTTTCGTGAAAATGTCACTCGACTAGTAAATTGAGTTGGAAAGTCACATTTTTTTGTTTTGAACATATTCTTAGAGCTATAGTAATACGGTACTCATTTCCTTTATTCGTAATACCTATCAAGTATTAACGCATACTTGAAATCTAAAGCATTCGTAAAAACATCAGAGCTTTCAAAACTCAATTCAATTGCAACCTGCTCGCACGCACGCAATAGGATTATACGAAACTCGATCATAGGACTCAAGTCCAGACATTATGTATGTAAGTACGTGTGTTGCAAATAAATCATCCTCTCCTTTATCACCCACCCCTCTACCGATTATAATTTTGAAATTTATAGACATACTGATAGATTTTTAAGTGTCATATTGAAAACTTGTTTTTGTGACCTTATCACGTCGGAGAAGTTCCTTGAATTGTATCTTAGCGTCTAATCGAAATGTTGACCCCCAAGTGTGTATAACGAATAAACACGAATGTGTTTCTTTGTTTGTTGTCGTCGAAAATTAGCTACGAGATTATAACTAAAGAAGCCCACTCAACTGATGTGCGATACTTTCGCATGATTTGTCATGACAGTTGTTCCCGAATTGTGTTTTAATAGTTCGAGTGTATGTACATAAAATCGATATTACGAACCTGTGAATGTCGAGGTGTTCAGCCGTGGTGTGTCTGCCACTCGGGGAGAAAGTTACTATACCGGTTGGCGAGTCTTCGAAATCGATTACCCATAACGTTTTCATAGAGCACCAGTCGTTGACAGAGTTTTTATTACAATTTAATTGCATGTGATGATTAATCTTGTAGTTTTGTGCATAGTTGTAATATTGCATATTTCATTTGAAGAGTGCAGAAGAAGAGCTGAAAAGCTTTGTCATACTCGAAACCCATTGGTCAGAACATCTTAGTTGACCTATAGGAATCTCGTATTTTTCATCCTACTGCAAACAGTTGTGAAATGAACTACTATATATTAACGGGTGTCACGACAAATCGCTCACGAGCCTTTCACTCAACGACTTTACGCGTACGGCATTTCACTCACGCGACAAATCACTCAAGGACATTGCGCTCACGGATAAGTCGCTCGCGGGACAAATCACTCACGCGACATAACGCTTGCGTACAAAAACATATTCGTACGTACAAAAACATATTCGTACGTACAAAAACATATTCGTACGTACAAAAACGTTATTTTTTTATACAAGAATTATGCCAAAACTTAATTAAACGTATCGTGACGAACTAACACACTATCCTATCACAGATAAATAAATAAAATATATACCAACTAGTATATTCTCAATTTATTCACAAAGTACAGAGTTTTATAAGATTTTTTTTTAATTATTCGTATGCAGTATTTTGACCCAGTGTCGCATATGGATATGCATACACGTGCGACCTCCCAAACATATGCATTCTGCACCCGAATTCGGTTTGGAGAACACCCATTGTTTTCAAGCCAGGGACACGATATCCCATACCATTCAGTGTGTTTTCTCATGCAACATCATCAAAACATTTGGCATGTTTAGTTTGTACCGTCGCGATCTTCTCAAAACTCACTCCTTGTAGTGTCTTCGGTGATATTTTATTGTATCGACATACAATAAAAACATCTTAAAAATGTAGGTTTGAACGTGATCGATAACGGTAATTCCCATATTTGAAGAAATGTGGGAGAAACTTGTCGAAATAATAAGGTCGCACGAATTAGCAATGACGTCCTTCCCAGCTGGAAACCACAAGCACGTGCATTCCGTACGATTCAGTGCGTTTGCGCCTTTAGTGTTAATTTATAAAACTAAACGTTTAGTATAACTTAAAGCTTAGTAAACAATCTGCTTTCGAACTCAAACATTTACTCATTATAGTTGGCTTACCAATTTTACGTATGTGTGTTTACCGACATTGAAATGTTTGTTTTGCTTGCGTTTATAGGACTCATAACATCTTATCTAATGTCATGTTTGAGATGCAAGGTTGCATTTGCAATTTGCAAATGCCCTTTTTTCCCTGAGATTAATTGCACACACGCTCATCAATTATTGCAAGTTTTTCTTATTTTTCGTTCTCATTATTATTAACGAGCATTGCTAGAAATTTCTCATCCATCTCAAACTAATGTAAATCGTGTATGTACTACACGCTTACGATTGATTTGTTGGATAAAAAAATACGAAATTATACAGATTAAGCGTTTGATTGGCCGTTCGAGGTTTTCCCCTCGTCCCGGACGACCATTTGCATTTTCCTGTCTGCATCTGACGAATGACGCATTTTCCATTGTTAGCGAATAAAATTCGCTCGATTGACGTCATTGGATGTCATTTTTTTTTATTGTCTACCGTGCGATTTTTCCCGACTTTTCCATTCATCTTCGTTTGTTTGTTTCTTGCGGTCGAGTGAAATCTCTCATGTATGTATGTATGTATGTATTATATTATACACATGTGACGATACATACATAATTCAAAATGCCTATTGTGTTTTTTATGCTAGTTAGATAAAAATCGCTTCTGAATTGGCACGTGCTCGAGGGATTTTCAAAAGGCGTTTGCTTGGGTCACTTCAGATTTTTCTCTCGTAAAAGATGAGCTTTTCATCCTTTTATAACGTAATGAAACAGATCGGTTTTCGTGATGGATGCTCTATTCATACGGGAGTTTTCATCGGTATTTTATATAACGGTTTCATTTTTTTCGCATTGAATTCCGCTTTCAATGCATGTAACGCAAACCTTTCAGTCATATTAATATTTTGTATTGCTGTAAATATTTCACAAATAAGTTTTTATTTCCACTAACGCAAAACCATTTTTTGATCGGGTAGGATTTGATTAAACTCGAACCTCAAAGATCACAGACATACATACATATGTTGAGGGAACCTAATCAATAGGTGAATAAATTAATAATTGAGCTTTAATGTCTTATTTTTCTATTTTTTTTAACGGTGTCATTACGGGGTTGCCCGCAAGGCGACAACTATGGTCAACTTTTTACGTATTTACTGTGTATAAATTTAAAATTTTATTATAAATTTTAAATCAAATTCAAATAATGAAAACAATTGAAGGTAGGAACAGTTTCAACAATGAAATCCAGAGAGATGTAATAAGAATAGAGGGGCCCTTACGAATAAATAATTATTGTCAATTTTACGCGGTACGTCTCTATAAATACGCTACATCGCACGGCATACAATCGGATCAATTTAAATTGTATCCCATGTTGTTTATTGTGTGTTTTTGAATGTATTGTGCAATTTTTACCGATGCTTGCCCATCTTGCGAGTAATATAAACAAACAGAGAAGTCTTTATCGAACATACGTCGAGCACCAAGCGTCAAATACGACTGATGCTAAAATTATTTAGATCTGTCCGTGGACAGAATGTCACTTGACAACAAAAGAACACCTAAAGCCACTTCTATTAATATTACATTTCTCTGATGAAATCAGATAAATTGGTAAATTCTGAAATGATCGACCTCGAGTCACATATATCCAAGGTCTGGCCAGCAACACTGGATCAGGGATCGTATCCGTGACCTCTCAGTTGTTAGCATTATACGCTAACCACTGAGCTAGTTGGAGGTTATACAAATGAAATGAAATTTATAACAATATTCCTAATAATAAACAAACAAAATAAATTGTGTACGTATGTATGTTGATTGACGTCACAAGAACAGTTCATTTGGTAATTATATTATACAATACACACAATTAAATTAAACATCATCCAATATAATTAAACGAGCTAGTCTCGTGTATATTAATAGCATATTACATATTTCTCAAATTTTAATTCTTCAATCCCCTAATTCTGAAATTCTTACTTAAAATCACAAAATTAAAATCTTACTTAAACTCAGTCTTTCTGATATTATTATAAATACATAAATGAGTCAAATATTTACATATTGATAAATAAAAAATAATAGTTACAAAATTTATAAATGTTTATTTTTATCCCGTTTGAAACGCCAAAACATTCGATAGCTTTTCCAGGTACTGCCTGTTTAGACATCTTCGTTAATACCTTTGTATATATAAAACATTTATGTTGGTAATATATTGAGTTTATGTTTGAGATACATACATATGTATGTATACACACACACACACACACATACATACATTATATATGCTTCATTTCAACAATATTTGCATAGAAATATAATGTAGATTTTAATATTTACTTTACCTTATTTTCTTAAATATGCTATATTTAAACCTGACGTTGCAACGACACATTTTTCGAATACAATTTTCTCTCTTTCCACGAGGAAACACGTTTAGTGATACAACTTTGATTGTAATTAGTTCCGAAATGTAAATTATTTCCACGTTTTCTTTCCGCAATAATATGGTACGTTATAAGTCATGTCCCAAACATGTGCACGTCTGCGTTGTACATATTGTGCAATAATACCTGGCACTTTCGGGTCACGTAAGCTTTTTTATTATTATTTTCTTTCAACAGCACCTGGTCAATCAGCTAGAGCGCAGCCATACGATATTGTGCAAACGTAACCGGAGTAAACGTGACCCACAAAAAAAATAACATAAAAATTAAAACCAGCGAGATTATTGCTAAATCTGCAACGAAGATAATGACCCCACTCCGCTAGAGAAAGCTTACTTCTATTTAGTCCATACGAACTTGAAAAAAATCATTTCCTTTGTATTCCAAGCGCGGGCCGACACCTGTCAACAATAACTGTTAAAATAAAGTTTAAAAATAATACATATGTATATATCCATTGAAAACAGTTGATCCCTGTGATCGGGTCATGTCGATCTAATTGACATTTGGCACCAAATGGATCACCATATAAACGCTATTTTGTATTGTATTTCTTCTGGGAATTGATTTCTTTAAGATAATAAAGCATATTGAATTTTTGATTTGGGTTAGTTGATCACAGTTATAACCTACAGTTACATTAGACCCAACGGTTAGATGATGCATGCTTCCGAGCTGTGTTGTTCTAATTGACATTTAAAATGTTGGCATTTTTTTTATTATTCGTTAAACCAGAGGTTTTCAAACTATTTAGGACAAGGTACAAATATGAATATTTTATATCATCATCATCATCATCATTTTCACTGCTGGATGAAGGCTCTCCAACACGCTCCCACTCGTTTCTGTTTTGTGCAACTCTCACCCAACAAATTTTCCTAATTTTGTCTACTCAAACTCTTTGCCAAAGTGCGGTTGTGGACAAGGCATTGAGAAAAAGAAAAATAATCTTTCACCCTTTTACATTCTCTCGGGTACCATTCTAGCACTTATTTTGTCCACCTGTTACTCATTTTTCTAGCCAAGTAACCCGCCCATTGCCATTTCAATCTCTTCAATATATTCACTACCTTTGTCATACTTCTTATTCACGTATCCCGCTTCCTATATCCCTATGCCGAGCATATGGCGTTTCATACTTAGCATAGATCAGTGGTTAGCATGTAATGCTTTAAATCAAATGATCGCGGTTTAAATTTCTGCCCGGTGCTGCTGGCCAAACTTTGGATTTGTGACTCCAGGTCGATCGCTTTCAATCAGTTTGCCAATTTTTCTGATTTCATTGAAACGGTTCCAACAAATTGGCAACCTTGACCTATTTCTCGCAAATTTCTCGCATCTTGAATTTGAGCACTTCAGTATATTTATTTATTTATATATGTATATATATATATATATATATATATATATATATATATATATATATATATATATATATATATCTATATATATATATATATATATATATATATATATATATATATATATATATATATATATATATATATATATATATATATATATGTATATAAATTATAGATTTATAAAAATGCTCAATTTTTTTTCTGCTCAGTAAAATTTCTCTAAATTGTTTATCGATGTTTATAATTGACCAAGAATGCGCATTGGATTTCACCTGTTAGGTCTTCCTGGTATGTTTATATGTATAAAATAAAAATATACTACATTTTATATTTATCATTTATGATAGCTTGGGGACTCCTGCATGGAACAATAAATCAAAATTTACTCATCGTACTTATTTTTCTAAAAATAATCATATCACGCTTATATGTAGTTATATGTTAATTTACGGATATGAGTAATTCGTAATGATTTTATTTCAGTACATTACACTTACACTTGTTCCATCACTGTGTGTTTCTTATGTGGCTTTGGTGTGGTGATATGCGACTCTTCTGAAAATAAAATTTATTGATTGGATCATGCACATTTGCGTACACGTCCTTGTTTTCTTTTCATTGGAAAGCAGTGACATGCTTTCGATAGTGTACGTTACATATGTATGTATAATACTAAAATCGAAAGTGTCATGGTTAAAAAGGCTATAAAGTTTATCAATCTTTCAATGACATTATCGTACTTGTCAATGCATTTTCATGCCGAGCATAATAAATCAAAAAAAATCTCGTATACATGTAATAAGTATTTTGTGCCATTGAATTTGAAGTGTGACTACATATATGTATTTAAATGAACCTTTGACTCTTTGGAGTGATGCTCATATATATTATATGTATGTGCATATTTCGAACATTCATAAATATTATTCGCATTAGAATGAAAATGGCCGTTGCATAATTGTTATTTGATCTAGTCAGCATTGTGTCATCAACGTTTTAGTCATCTTACTAGGTACATTAATTATGCATTAGTCTGGTACAACTACGTACATATGTATGTACATGCGTATGTGTATTTAATTTTTTGTTTTAAATCGAGCTATTTATTTTATTTATATTTCATACGATGCGTCATAATTAAAATGCAAATTATAATTATGCAGTCTTTCGCATTCATTCCTTTTATCGGCCGTATGAAATTAAGTCACGAAATTACCTTGAGCTCTTTTTAACGGTACTTAAAAGGGTGTGTGATGTATTTGTGCTTCTACTGAATTTAGGTTGTGTAATATTTTGGATACATTTAATGCTATGGGTGTTCTAGTAGACAATAATAACGTTTGCATTTTTTACTTTCATATTAGTTTCACAAGGTTTATATTAGGTTTATATTAGTCACTTTGCGATTGTTGTGGACAAACCTCCTAATTATATGACAACTCAGTCATATATTCAACAGATTGTTTTCATATTTGTATATAAAACAAAGTATATAATAAATCATAGAACATGGCAGATAAAATTTTAAATAAATTACACATTTTACTTCTTATCATGAAAGTTTTTATGAATGTGTTTTACAAAAGATGACATGTGAACTTTGAATATTGGCTTTGGACTTGTAACTCAAGAATTCTTCTTCAGGTGTATGGAGAGGTATGTAAATATGCATATTTTGATTAATAAATGAGTGAGAAGCATGCTCACATTGAAGTTCAAGTGGTATTCTAGAAAATCCAAAAGAAAACGAGGAAGTTTGAATTGAAAAAAAATATATTGGATATAGTAAATGTTAGTGGACAAATAATACATATTTAGGTCATATGTACGAGTTAAGGATATATGTTTGTATAATATATGTACATATATCGAGCCAAAACTCTACACTTCATATGTATAGTAAGGTTTGTGAGTTATGGTAAGAACACGCCCAAAAGTGCGGCACGGAACGCGTACGTGGACCCCAACGGTGAGAAGTGTATCTTCATACGTTATCAAATCCGGGTATATGTATGTACAACGAACGTCACACGTAAATATGCGATTCGTACAATCTTATTATCATTTTTTTTAATAATTTTAATACTTGAGAAAGGCAGCATAGCTGATGGACCCAATTTTATATCTTCCCGTGATGCCATTTTCCGAGTTGTCTCTGAGCGACATCTATGGTATTAAACTTTAAATATCTAAAGTTATAGATTAAATTTTGAAATCATCTTAAAATAGTGGTGAAATAGTGGATAGGATGTTTTTTGTCAATTTGGTGAACTGCAAATATTGAAACCAGATAAATAGGCAAATTCTGATTGGAAACAATCGGCTTGGAATCACAAATATCCAAGTATGACCAGCAGTACTACATAAATATTCAGAATAAACACTTTTCAATCGAGGTCAACCCACGGGATCGAACCCGGCAACCTCTCGGTGGGTAGCAGTAACGCTATGCCCATTGATGTATAATACACATAGATGGGCCCTGACGTGTGATTTCGGTCGGAGATCTTGTCTTCACTAGCCGAGGAGGGCGGGGAAGTTGGGAAAAAAATGTTTTTTATCCCTACGACGCAGCGGTACCTACCTACCTACAAAGAGAAACTGTGCATACGGCATGTATTTTGCATGCGCCAAAAGGGAGACCAGTATAAGACGTGAGGGCGGATCTAGTGTATTATACATCAATGGCTATGCCGCTATACCAAACTACATATGCCGCGGAATATTTCGACAAGTTTCTCCTACTTTTCTTCAAATATGGGAATCACTGTCAAAATGTATGAGAAACATATGCACTCTGCACGTGCAACTACACCCGAGTTCGGTTTGGGGCACACCCACTGTCACGGCGGGGAGCCAAGAACATGACGTTCCGCACCAATCAGTGTGTTTTCGTCCTTAAGTCATGACCGCACTAGGCGACCATTCGTAGTGCGTTCTATCTCAAACAATATTTGGCGCCGCTGCAGTATACATAGTGCCGCCTAGTGCGGTCCAAGCTTCATCATCATCATTTACAGCCATTCGCCATCCACTGCTGGATGAAGGCCTCTCCAACACGCTTCCACTCGTCTCTGTTTTGCGCAACACTCATCCATCTCATTCCGCACATTTTCCTAATTTCGTTCACCCATCTTCCTTGCGGTCTTCCTTTTACTCTTTTGCCTTCTCTCGGGTACCATTCAAGCACTTCTTTTATCCACCTTTCGTCCATCCTCCTAGCTACGTGACCCGCCCATTGCCATTTCAATCTCTTCACTCTATCCACTATGTCCACTACCCTTGTCATATTTCTCACCCACGTGTTCCGCTTTCTGTCTTTCCTCGTTATGCCAAGCATACAGCGTTCCATACTTCTTTGAGTGCATTGGATTTTATTTAGCATCTTGGCGTTCAGTGTCCAAGTTTCACATCCATACGTCATCACTGGCAAAACGCATTGAACAAAGATCCTTTTCTTCAGGCAGAGTGGCATTTTTGATTTAAAAACAGCATTCATCCGTCCAAAGCTTAAACATTTATAATATAAAATGTCTAAGTTTAAACATTTATACTATAAAACGTGTCACGAGAAGCTTAAATTATACGTATTTTTTTTTATTTAAGCTTGTATTTTATATGTAAATTTTATTTGTTCATTGAAATATTGAAAGACATTCGCATCAATTCCTTTTTCAATTTTATTTCTCGTTTGATACATTTTATGTATATATGAATGTTTTGTTTACGGTGATCGATATTTTAAAATAAGTACCTTTTATATATATTTTTTATATATATGTAGTACCTACCTAGTATTGTTCTCATTGTTACGTTTTACTAGAATTGTTATCCAATTAATTGACATGTCCTTCGATTGTGTCGAGCGTAACTAGAACGCGAAGCGAAAGTACCCAAAGTCTCGTTGATTTTCAAACGGTCCATTCGTTTTTCGACCGGTCGATCGATTGCCTTTTGATTATTGCACTTCCCGCTTCCTGCAGATCTCTCGTTTGAACAGAAAACAATCATTTTTTTGCAGAAATCTCCGATTTCTTTCTTCAAAACCGGCCGTCCGTGTCAAACCGAATTGTCAATGCATAGACGTTTTTGTCACACTAGACACTGATACACAAGACACGTCTGTTCGCCGATTGTAGTTTGCTTTCTCTCGTCAATCAGATCTGACCGTTGGTTTCTCATGACTCGCTGTTTCATAATCGACATCACACGTCAAAACACGCCACAGACTCACCCGGAGCGGATATCCGCTCGCGTTACTCAAAATCGGACATTATACCAGATATGTATCATATTACGGCCGAATTTCCGAATTGCGAAATCGACCATTTTTAATGCACACACTTTTTTTATTTATTTCGCGGGCTTTCATTATCGCGAGAGCGTGAAATTATTCGCCGATTCTTTGAAAGTTATCGCGGTCACACTCGTAATAAAATTGCGCGTACTTTTTTGGGTCGTTGTTTTTTTTTTAATAATTTATTGACTGTTCATTGTTCTGCTTTGCAGTTGGATTAGCATGGTATTATATTTTGCACCCGTGCTGAGCTTTTGCTTTGTGCTGAATGGGTTTGGTCGACGTGCGAACGAAATTGTTTGTTGGGATAAAATCCGTGAACGGTCGAAGGCAATGCGACATGAAATGTTTAGATTTTTTATTATTAACATTTGCGTGTAAATTACCAAATGAAGCGTGTTTTGTATTAAATTTCTATTTTTTTAATACTTTAAATCTTCACAATTATTTTTTTATAAAAATAATGGTCTTTGTTGGACACTTTTTTTTAATTTAATTAATTTAATTGCCATGATTCCATTACAGGTTGCCCCCGAGTGACACCTATGGCATTAAACTTAAGGCCTCTCTAACACACTTCCCTGTGGTCTTTCTTTTACCCTTTTGCATTCTCTCGGGTACCATTTTAGCACGTATTTTGTGTACCTTTCGTCTATTCTTCTAGGCACATGGACCCCCATTGCCATTTAAATCTATTTACTCTATCCACTATGACCACTACCCTTGTCATACTTCTCACTCACGAGTTACGCTTCCTGTCTTTCCTCGGTATGCCGAGCATACCCGCGTTCCATACTTCTTTGAGTACATTGGACTTTGTTTAGCATCTTGACGTTCAATGTCCACATTTTATATCCATACGTCATCACTGGCAAAACGCATTGATCGAAGATCTTTTTCTTCAGGCAGAGTGGCATTTTTGATTTAAAAACAATATTCATTCGTCCAAATGCACTCCATCCTAATCTCATACGTCTCTTTATTTCTTCTTCTTTACTACAGGACATGTCTATTATTTGACCTAAATATAAATAATTATTTACTACTTCTACTATTTGATCATGTAATGAAATGCTATATAATTTATAAATTTGAGATCATATTCAAATAGTGGTGACATAGTGGGTAGGATGGTTTTGCCGATTTGATGAGGAACTGTTTCCTCAATAAAAATCAGATAATTCGACAAACTCTGATATGAAACGATCGACTAGTCTGACCAGTAGCATTGTAAAAATACTTCCGAATAATGTCTTCAAGCGAGGTCAACCCAGAGCTTGAACCCGGTAACCTCTCGGTGGTTAGTATTAACGCAACCACCGAGGTATTCTGCTGGCTATGTATAATTACATTTTAAATTAATCACTGAATTTATTTATTTAAAGTCATCGCTTGATATAATATTAACGGGAAATTTTCGTTTTTTTACTTGTACGTGTGTGGGCTCAACTGTCTGTACAATATATGTATGTATATGCATATTTATAATTCAGTTATGTCTAGTAGTCGATTCCGTGAGATGTTCCGTTACGACGAAAATAAATTCCGATTGTTATTACTCGCCATGATTTATGTTTAAATCGCTTACTTTGATTGACCGTTAAATTATTTGCGAATTTAATATTAAAAAATTTAATTATTTCGAAACTGTTATGGGAACTACTTTAATCGT